>NW_025372601.1:0-3768 GCF_016433145.1 Gracilinanus agilis
GAAGAGAAGAGAAGAGAAGAGAAGAGAAGAGAAGAGAAGAGAAGAGAAGAGAAGAGAAGAGAAGAGAAGAGAAGAGAAGAGAAGAGAATTTGAGTTGGAAGGGCATGAGAACTTGAGAAGTCTAGAAAGTATTCATATAGAAGATGATGCATGAATTGGGTTTAGGGACTTCTAAGAGGCACTGGCGAAGAGAGAGACCATATTTCAGGCATGAGTGACAACCAATGAAAATGCATGAGGATGAGAAATGGAGTTCATATAGGAGAAGGCCAAATTGGATGTAGTGTGAGGAGGGATATAATATGTAATAAAGATGCAAAGGTAGGTTGAGGTCAAGTTATAAAGATTTTTAAACGACAGAGGAATGTGTATGTGTTCCTAGAAGAAATAACAAGCCACGGGTGTTTCTGAGTACAGGAATAACATGGTCAGGTCTGCAATTTAAGGGAAATCACTTTGGCAGCTGCAAATAGATTGCAATGGGCAGAGATTTGTAACAAGGAAACCACTTAGGAGGCCATTACAATAGGTCAGGTGAAAGGTGATGAGAGCCAGACTAGGGTGGCTGTTATGTGGATAGAGAGAGGGGAATGAAAGTGAAGGAGAGGCAGAAATGATAAAGGGATGCTAGGTAGCTCAATAGATAGTCAGGTCTAGAGATGAAAGGTCCAGGGTTCAAATCTGTCCTTCCTAGCTAGGTGACTCCAGGCAAATCACTAAATCCAGTTGTCTAGACCTTATTGCTTTTCTGCCTTGATTCTAAGATAGAAGGTAAAGGTAGAAAAAAACAATCAGATCTGGCAACTGATTAAATATGTGAGGTGAGAGTGAGGAGCCAAGGATGACAATAATAGTGTGCACAAGGGCAGCTGGGAGAATGGAGATGTCCTAGGCAGAATGGGAAAGTCTACAAGGCAGATGGGTTTTGGAGGGAGAGATCATGCTTTATGTGTTGGATATATTTTGTTGCAGATTCGTACGTGGCATTTAATTCTAAACATAATGCATACTCTGTGATTCAGGAGTGAAGTTCGAGGGAGAGTAGGGCTGTCCTCTGCTTAGAAATAATAATTAAACTTACAGAACTGACAAGGTCACCAAATGAAGGAAACTGGAGAAGAAAAGGAGAATCAAGACAGGGGCTTAGAATAAACCAAAAGTGTCTGAAATGTTTATCTACATAAAAGAGGGATACCCAGGCAAAAGATCAGGCTCTTCCTGGGGAACTTCCATTGAGATGCTGGTCTTCCCACTCCATGCCCTTTCCATGGTTTGTCAGGATTTCCAGAAGTAAAAGGGCAGTATCAGCAACAATATTCTCCTGCCAGCAGCCCTTCTAGAGGACTTTATTGTCAACATCTCTTCCTCTGCTCCCATAAGTAACCTCAAGACAACCAATAAATAGCTCTCCACAGAAAGTTTAGGAACTTGTGCTCTTTTTATGTATAACATATATGTAACATAATGAGAAAATCTTAACAGTTTGATCTTTCTCAGAAGCACCTGCATTATACTATGGGAAAGGGTCTCATATGATTTAGTGTGTTGCAAGAAACAAAAATAGAATCTCACAGTGATTTACTGCCCAGAATACACTATCTCATTCACACAATAACTCCTAAGGTAAGTAGTAGAAGTATTATAATCATTTCCGTTTTACAGATGAGGAAATGGAGGTTTAGAAAGGCCAAAGAACTTCCCTGTGGGCAGACAGCTGATAAATGACTGACCTGGAATTCAAACCTGGGACTTCTTGACTCCAGGACCAGTAGGCTATCTCTCCACTGCTCCAAGCTTTCTAAGGAACCTTGGTGATTACAGCCACCCCGTATTTGGCAGAAAATGATAATTATAATAAAGGGAGATGATAGTATTAACCAATGTTGAATGACACCCTTAAAGCTTGCCAAGTGCTTCATATATATTATCTCAATGGTGTCCCCCAACACCTCTATAAGGTTCTAGGAGAAGGTTGAGTGACTTGGAGACTAGATTCATGACTTTATTAGTGAAAGATGCTACTGGTGAAGACAGTCCTCTCCCAAACTTCCTGTACTACAAATATTATTATCCTCGTTTTACAAATCAAGGAACAGAACAGTGAGATTGATGAAAATCCAAGACTTCTGAGTCTAAAGCCAATATTCCTTCAACCATAGTACATTACCTCAAAATAAAGGAATCAAGCTCTGGCAGAGTAATTTGAAGCATCAGCAGGAAAAAGAAGAAATTGAGAGGACAACAGAGTCTTTCCAGAATTCCCCAAATCACAACATATAGAGAGATGACTTCCTGGATTTCCTATATGTAAAATCAGTCATGGTGGGGATGATTGGTGGCATTGTGATCAGTCCATTTAAAATTTTTTCTCTTGGTCTTTATTCTCTCTAGGGAAACAAAATAGAGACACAGTCATGGCAGGGGCCGTCTTTTGCCTCTTTTTGCATCCCCAGAGCTTAGCACAGCACACTGGCACATAGTAGGTACTTAATAAATATTGTTTATTGATTGACTGGACCTGGAGAAACATCCCCAGTGACCTCAAAAACTAAGGGTTTCCTACATAGAAAGTTCTTTCATTCTTCCTTCCTAGAAAGTTCAGGAACATGTGTAACTCTACACAACATAATAAAGAAACATGATATTGGTGTATATCAACCCAGGTTCTCCGAATTCTGAGATCTCCACTCTATAGGCAGTTCCCTGCTTCCTAGAAGAATCTCTCTGGTGCCTGAGTGTACTTTAATTGACTATCGGTGGTTTTTAGAACTTAGCTCTTCTCCTTTTTTCTGGGTCTTTACATCTCATGGCACAGAGCTGAAATATCATATCACCAGAGGGTCATAGAATCATAGGATTTAGAGCTGAAAGAGACCTGGGAAATCATCCAGACCAACCCCCTCACTTCACAGTTGAGAAAACTGAGACTCAAAGAAGCAAATGTATTCACCCAAGGGGCAGAGGAGGGTGTCGGTGCCAACCTGGCAATGTATTCAAATCTGAAAAGTCCTTAAATTGGAGATTTGGGGTTATATAAGATGAACTAATCCCCCCACACACACAATCAGTTTTGTAGCTTCCATCCCAAGTTTACTTAAACTCTTGTGCTCAGTAAAGATAAGGGAGGAGCCCGTACTTTAAACACATGTGCACGAGGCAGCATTTTTCAAGTTGAGTGCTCATCCTTAATTATTTCCTGCCTTTGTTGGGCTGTTATTTCAAGGGGCCTCTTATATTTGTCACTAACTAGCTGTGTGGCCTTAAGCAAGTCACTTAGCCTGTATCTTAGACTCCTTATCTGTAAAATGTGAACCTGCCCTACCTACCTCACCAGATTGTTGTGTGACTTAGATGAGATCACATATAGGAAGATGTTTTGAAAAGAATAAAGCAGTATAGAAAAATAAGGTTTATGATTATCCTGGCTTCACATTGCTAGTTTGGCTCTGGATCATGTGGAATAAAATGTACTATGAGGGAAAAGGAGGATCCATTAAAAAAAATCACAAAACATCCATCCAACAACCTCAAGAATGCATTTTCCAATAAAGATAAAGTGTCGTTATTCCCATTTTACAGATCAGAAACTGAGACCCAGAAAAATTAAAACAATTAAAATGTTTTTTCCAAGATCAAACCACCAGTGTTGTATAGGAATCTTGAGGTGAGGGAAGAAAGAGGTGGAGAAAGTCTTTGTATGTTTGTACATATAAGAAGAAGAAGAAGAGAGAGAGAGAGAGAGAGAGAGAGAGAGAGAGAGAGAGAGAG
>NW_025372602.1:0-8393 GCF_016433145.1 Gracilinanus agilis
GAAGGAAGGGAGGGAGGAAGGAAGGAAGGAAGGAAGAAAGGAAGGAGGGAGGGAGGAAAGATTAAGCTGCTACTTTGTGCTGGGCATAGTTATAAGCACTTTATAAATAAATATTATCTTATTTGATCCTCGCCACAACCTGGGGAGACAGGCACATGGGGAATACCTGGTGTGGGAACTCTCTTTACATATGCAGATTACAATTTATTTGTGGCTTCATCAATTAGAGCTAGGGGCATCCTTTGGTGGCTCTGTGGATTGAGAGCCGGGTCTAGAAATAGGAGGTCGGGCTTCCAATCTGGCCTCAGGCATTTTCAAGATGTGTGACCCTGGACAAATCACTTAACTTCCATTGCCTACCTCTTCCTGCTCTTCTGCCTTGGAACCAATAAACAGTGTTGATTTGAAGACAGAAGGTAAAGGTTTAAAAAAATTAGGGTTGGAAGAGACTTTGGAAGTCAATTGATCCAACCCCCTCGTTTTGCCGATAGAGAACCGAGATTCAGGGAGATTTAACTTGGGAGAAATTATGTAGCTAGAAAATGCCAGAGGCAGAATTTGAACCCAGATCTTCCTGACCACAAGTCCTACATTCTCACCACTGCACCACTCTTCCTTTGCACAGTACCGTCGATCATCAAATGATGGGTTTGTAAACTTGAATGAAAATGTTCTTTTTAAATAAAAAACCCAGCACGTCTACTATTACTTTTATTTCCCTCCTCTTCCCCTGCCCAGCCCTCCATTTCTTGTAATGAAAACAGAAAAACCAAACCCCAAACGGAGCAGTCCTAGAGTGATCGCCTCTCACTGTGCAGGCGGAGCTGCCCTCGGGTCTCCCGCTTTCTTCAGGGTCCAGAGTGGCCACTGGGATTCTTAGCCGCCACTCAGAGCACGAATGACTCTCGGGGCGCATTCTGCTCCTGAATCTAGAAGCCTCTTGGAAGCAACGGAGTCTTGAAATCTCTGTGCAAAAAGCTCAGCCAAGAAGGAGCAGAGCTCTGCCTTCTGCCCCGGCTGCAGCCATGCAAGAGTCAACTATTCACCCCCGTGGTATGACGGCAGGAAAGGAAATGCTACGATGGAGCTATTAATAACATTCTGATTCATTCTCGTCGTCGTTGGTGGGGCGTAGGTGGATACTACAGCTAAGCAACTTTCTTTCGTGGAGTGACTGGCGAGCATCCCCCCTTCCCCCCCACCCCCACCCCCGCTCTGGCCTGGCAGGGGGTTCTGGCCACCCCGTTGTGTCCATGCTGGCCGCTGTTCATTGCGGCTCATTCATCCCGGACGGAAGGGCTGTATCCCGGGCACCTGCGACACGTGGCTCCAATCCAAGGACTCCTCAGAGGGTTCACCTCAAGGGACGGTCTGAGGGGCGTGGTGGAACTGAGAGGGTTTCTGGGTACTTTACCGGTTTCCAGGAAAAAGAGCCTGAAAAGCCCCACTCGGCCTGAGCGGTGGGAAAGCCGTGGCTACAAGGTGGGGCACAGAGAACCTCCCTTCCCCAATGTTCCCTTGCTTTGAATCGAGCGCGATGACTTCAAGGTGGCCCTGGGCACTTGAATCAGCTTTTCAGGTAGGTTTCACTCTCCATGACTAACTGGAGACGCCTTTTTTGATAGGATCTTCTCACTTTCGCTTTCTTTTCTCAGGTGTCTGCCGGGGGCAGCCCTCTGAGTTTTCTGCCTTGCCTTTCTTTCCTTCCCTCTGGTCCTTTTCCCTGAAGTCACTGAAGGAAACCGAGGAAAGGGAGATGCTGCTCCGACAGCATCAGCTGGTCCCTCAGGCGGAGGAAGTCTCCCCAACCTGGCCAAAGGGAGGACGTTGGACTGGACGACCTCTCTGGTCCTTTCTCCTCTGCAATCTATGATCCTCTGATCTCTTCTGATGCCCAGACTTAACACCTCTGACGTGCCCACACTGAGCCTTTTGTTTTTCTCTATAAATTGTTCCTCCTTCTGACTTCACTGTTCCTGCCTGGGACACACACGTTTACCTGGTTTCCCATGTACCTTTGGCGCTTCTCTCCCTGTCACCACTTAAAACCAGCCCGGTTTGAGCCCTGTTGAGTCTACCTGTGCAACATGTCTCCCACCTGCCTCCCAGAAACAGAGGACTTGGATTCAAATCCTACCTTTAACTTGGTGTGACCTTGGGCGAGAACCTTGCTCCCTCCAGACTGGTTTCCTCATCTGTAAAATGAGGCGGTGGAACAAAAGGGGTCTGAGAGTCCTCTCCAGCTCTAGGTCTAAGCCAATCCCCAATGCTAGTCTAGTCCCAGCCTAGAACAAGTCCTCTTCACTCCTGCCTCCCAGAAGGTCTTCCTAGGACCCTGTGATGTACCAATATATCTGTGTGTGATGCTCTGGGGGCACACGGCTATCTGCATCTACCCATTAGGCCAAAGGACTTTCAAAAACGCATCCAGACATAGTCTTCATGCAGTGGTTGTAAGGCTCCTTAGGAAAACTAGCCCTTAAGGAGGAGGAGGAGGAGTTCATAATGTTACTAGTGAACCTTCATATTGGAAAGAGAGAGTGAAGGAGTATCCTGGGGTCAGCAGCCCCAGAGAAAACACAGGCTTCATTGTTAGGCTGAGTACATGTCCTGGGGGTCATCTGTGTTCTGTAGTTCCTGGTGCCATCCCTGAACCAATTAGAGTCATTTTTTAAGTGCTTATAGGTACTTTATATGTGGTGCAATAAAGCCCGGGGCTTGAATTCAGGAAGACTTATCTCAGACACTTATTAGCTGTGTGACCCTGAGCAAGTCACTTACCTCTCTTTGCCTCTGTTTCCTCATCTATAAAACTGGACTGGAAGAGAAAATGGCAAACTATTCCAGTGTCTTTGCCAAGAAAACCCCAAATGGGGTCATGAAGAGTCAGACATGACTGAAATGATTGAAATGACTGAACAACAAAAAAAGAGGGATCAGGTGCTGTGATGAGTGCCGGGGACACAAGTGCAATCCGAAAGAAAGAGGCGCTTACATTCTAACTGAGGAGATAATACATAACACGGAGCTAAAAAGTAGGGGGCTGGGCGAGGACGCCCTGATGGTGCAGTTGGGAGAACGGAGCTTCGGTGGTCTGGGACCATCTTCAAAATGGAGGGAGGCACTCATCAGTGGAGAGGTGCGTAGGGACAAAGGGAGAAGGCAGCTGAGCCGCTGTGGTGAAGAGAGCCTGGAGAACGAAGGATGCTTGTTCTTGACTTTTCTTCAAAATGGAGGTCCTTGGATGGACTCACCAGTGGGAGAAGGGGGTCATAGTACAAGGCAAAGGCAGCCAAGTTATGGTGATAGCATGTTGCGTCTGATCTTCCAGCGTCTTAATGAGCACTCTATTATCTACCTAAGGGAAGAAAGTGTTTTCAGTGACCCTTCAGGTGAATCAGCAACATTGGATGAAAGGCTCCTAACCTCTGCAGGCCATCCTAGTTTATGCTTAGTTCTGGCCACATCACTCTGTTCAACACTCTTTACCAATTCCCTCTTGTTTACTGAATAAAGTCCAAAACTCCTCTGCCTGGCATTCAAGGCTTCTCCTAATATCATACTATCTTACTTTTTCAGTCTTGTCTTGTATGACTTTCCTCCTCCACCCCTACCTCACTCTCTAAATTTTTGCCACATTGGACAACTCTGACCCTAAATATACCCTGCTTCTGTGCCTCTGCTAACCTCTGCCTGAAACACCTTCTGTAATCATCTTTTAAACACTGAATCTTGAAAGTCTATCCATCCTTTAATGCTCAGCCCTAATGCCACCTTCTCCAAGAGGCCTTCTCTGACTCCCTGTATGAGAAAGGAACTCCCCTCTCATTGGCTATTTGGACTTCTCTAGAACTTTGTGTGCTCATCTGGAACCTGGATTCCACCTCTGGGTCCCTGGGCTCTAAGTGGCCAGGGTTTGCTTTGTTGAGCAGGGTCCCAGGCTCCACAATACTTCCTTAGTAATTTAAACGGAATCTCTCCTCTATTTATGTTCCCCAATGGAATAGAAACTCCCTGAGGGCAGGGCTATTCTGCTGGCTTGGATTTGTATCTCCAATATTTAGCTGGGTGTCTGCTATGTACTAAGTGTTGAATAAAGGCTCTGTTCATCTGTCAAAAGCCAGGGTGGGGCTAGATCAGTGGTTCCCAAACATTTTATTCCCAGGACCCCTTTTTACACTTTTGTTTGTGGAGGTGATAACTAGCAATATTTAGAATTTATTTAGAAATAAAAACATCTTAATATTATGGACACTAGTTTTTTTAAACCCTTATCTTCCATCTTAGAATCAAGACTGTGTATTGGTTCCCAGGCAGAAGAGTAGTAAGGACCAGGCAATGGGAGCTAAGTGACTTGCCCAGGGTCACACAGCTAGGAAATGTCTGAGGTCAGATTTGAACCCAGGACCTCCTGTCTCTAAGGCTGGCTTTCTATCCACTAAACTACCTAGCTGCCCCCATGACAATAATTTTCACACTGTGGACCCCATGAATGGGTCTCTGGACTCCCTGTAGATCCCAAAAGACATTTTGAAAGACTCTGGACAAGATCATTGAATATCCCATTTAGCATCCCAAGAAGCTCTGACTTCCTGAGAGCAAAAGCTCAAACAGAGCTTGCTCTCTCTCTCTCCATCTTTTTGTCTTCGTCTCTGTCTCCCTCTCTCTCTGTTTCTCTTTCGGTCTCTCCACCTCTGTCTCCATCTCTTTCCATCTCTCTCTATCTCAGTCTCTGTGTATCTCTCTCTCTTTCCATCTCTGTCTCTCTCTGTATCTCTGTCTGTCTGTCTGTCTCTATCTCCCTCTCTCTCTCTCTGTGTCTCTGTGTCTCTGTGTCTCTGTCTCTCTCTGTCTTTCTGTCTCTATCTCTGTCTCTCTCTGTCTCACACACATACACACACACACACACACACACACACACAACTTAAATTCTTACTGCTCTCCTCCTAACTCAGTTTCAAAGCTGCTGGCTTCTGGGGCAGCTGGGTAGCTCAGTGGATTGAGAGCCAGGCCTAGAGACGGGAGGTCCTGGGTTCAAATGTGGCCTCAGACACTTCCCAGCTGTGTGACCCTGGACAAGTCACTTGACCCCCATTGCCCACCCTTACCACTCTTCTGCCTTGGAGCCAATACACAGTATTGACTCCAAGACTGAAGGTGAGGGTTTAAAAAAAAAAAAAAAAAAAGCTGCTGCTCCGCTTGTTTTGGCTTCTTCTCTTCTTCCCTTGCTGGCCTCAGACACCGTCTGACTCTGCCATGATTCCCATCTCTGTAGACCCAAACATTTTCCTTCAGCCTTTTCCTCCTAACAGCCCTCAGAGGCAGGTAGGATGAGGACTAAATCTCATTTTACAGGGAAAGAAGCCGGGGCCCACGGAGAGAAGTCACCCAGCGCCCCCAGAGCTAGGACTCAGACCCAGGATTCTGTCCCCCATTCTGGCCTCCAACGAACTGTTTGATTTTTTTCTTTTTTTTAACCCCTTACTTTGTGTCTTAGATTCAGCACTGGGTATTGGCTCCAAGGTAGAAGAGGGGTAAGAGCTAGGCAGTGGGAGTTGTGACTTTCTCAGGGTCACACAGCTAGCAAGTTACTGAGGTCAGATTTGAACCCAGGACCTCCCATCCCTAGATCTGGCTCTCAGTCTACCGAGCCACCCCACTGCCCCTAGACTGATTGATCTCCAGTCCCTAATTACTTTTAATATTAATTATAATATTAATGGCGTTTAATAATGAATAGTCCCCAAACTACCCTGGCTGTTCATTGTATATTTCTAACAAAGATTAACGGTACTTCGCCACCCCTAAGGCATTCCTGTGCTCGTTGCTCTCTGAGGCTTCTGGGAAATGTCTTTCCTGGCTATCGGCGCAGGCGCCGCTCTGTCTGAGAGAGAAATGCAGATTCGTCTCTGACTAAGGTACTGTACTTACATGTGCAGCCGTGTTCGGGGCCTCCCTGCGAGACTCTGGCCTGGAACAGAACGTGTTCTTTTGCATGTTCTTTGTTTTGTTCATGGCCTGCCTGTGGGGTCAATCTGTGGAGACCTCCCATTACTCAGAATGTCGTTTGTATCTAGGCATCCTTAACACTTCCCAGCGGTGTGACCCTGGGCAAGTCCCTTGACCCCCATTGCCCACCCTTACCACTCTTCCACCCAGGAGCCAATACACAGAAGTTAAGGGTTAAAGAATAAAAGTGGGGCTAAGAGGTCCTTCCAGCTCACACAAGCCCCCAGTTAAGGAAGCCTCGATTTCACTCCCAGAATGTAGGCGATGTGAAGGGCCTTCAGGAACCCCAAACAAGCCTGAGAAATGCATGAAGCCCATCAGCTCCTTTTCAGGAAAGACTAGAAGCGAGAGTTACATCCAGAACATGCTGCCATTTTCGCCAGATCGTTCTCTCCTAGAGAAACCCCTCGGAGGCCCAAGAACTGAGATATTGTGTTACTCCCTAGTCCGTCCGTCCTCAGACACGCTGTTTGGCCTCTCAGGAGAGGGCTCCAGGCTCCCCTCTTCGGCCTGCTAAGCCTCCATCCTTGAGTTTAGGGGCTCTTAGATTATGTGCACATCTCGGGGGGCCCCTGAAGAAGGAGAGTAAAATAAAGTGTTCAGGGTGAAATACGAATTAAATACGGGGCGTGTAATTTATTCCTCTACACAAAAGGGAGACTAAAACTAAGAGACCCAGCATGGCCCGGAGGCAGGGCTCAGGGGCAGCTTACACTATCGTGGCCATCTGTTGGAGGGCTCGCTTTCTTTTTAGCCCTCACCTTCCGTCTTAGAGTCAGTACTGTGTAGGGGCTCCACGGCAGGAGAGCAGTAAGGGTAGGCCATGGGGGTCAAGTGACTTGGCCAGGGTCACACCGCTGGGAAGTGTCTGAGGCCGCATTTCCAGCCTGGATCTCTATCCTATATCTCTAACCTCGCTGCCCCTGACAGTTCTTAACCAGATCAGTGATCGAGATCATAAGAGACATTAACTTAAAATGCTTTTGCATGAACATAATTAATGTAGGTAGACTAAGACAAGAAACTCTGCATTTAGAAAACCACTGCATCAGACCCCCCATACATCTGACACCTGAGATGTTCGCCAGCTCCAATCCACGCGACCCGTGGATTCTGCCCACCGGCTTTTCTTGGCAAAGATGCTGGAGTCATTTCCCATTTCCTTCTCCAGTGTGTCGCCATTTTACAGATGAGGAGCCCAGGCAAGTAGGGGCTAAATGACTTGCCCAAGGTCACACAGCTGGGCAGGGTCTGTGTCCCAGTGTGAACAGATACCTTCCTGACTCTGAGCCAAGTACCCCATCCTGTGCGGTGAGTTTGGAATCCGTAAAAGCCGGCTTCGGACACTCATTGGCTGTGTGCCTGGAGGACGTCTACTCTCTACCTCCCGGCCTCCTCTGTAAAGCCAGCTCAGCAATGAGGCCTGCCTGGATAAAACCACGGGGCCTGGGACCCCGGGCTAGACGGGCCTCCCCATCCTACAGGTGAGGAAGCTGAGGCTCACCTAGGTGCCATCACTTGCTCAAAATCACAGTAAGAATCAGAGGCAGGATTTGAACCCAGGTCTTCTGAGGCCCCAACCAGTGGCCTGTGCATAGAAGACTTTTCAAATCTATTAACACGTGTGATTAGGCGCTGCCTTGGCTGGGATGCCAGGTGGGGCCTTTGGGCCTGCCGCTGTGTGGCGGGGGCTCCCCCGCGTAGAAGGGAGAGACGGGGCAGGACTCCTCCCAGCTCTCTCCTTACCTGGCGCTGAGGCGCCGCTAGGCAGCAAAGTGCTGTCCGAGGTAGCGGATTTTTGTTGAGCAAAAGCGCCCTCTGCCGGCCTCCGTGCACCCACCCACCATTGGGCCTGGGCTCGGGGAAGTCACTGCTTCCTCCCCGGCTGCCGCCCCTCCTCTTCCTCTTCTCCTCCCTTCCATGCCCCGAGCGGGGAATGCTAGATAGGCGGCATGAGCAGAGGAGGGAGACACTCGCCACCTGCATGGTCCTGGGCAAGTCCCTCCACCTCTTCCCTCAATTTCCTCGTCTGTAAACAGGGAGAAGAGCTGGACCCTGCATGTAGGGTGCCTTCTAGCTCCGCATCCCTGAGCTTTGTTCCAGCCCCCATACATATTCAGAAACACCAGTGAGAGAGAGAGAGAGAGAGAGAGAGACACACACACACAGAGAGAGACAGAGACAGAGAGAGACAGAGACAGAGACAGAGACAGACAGAGAGAGAGAGACAGAGACAGAGAGAGACAGAGACAGAGACAGAGAGAGACAGAGACAGAGACAGAGACAGAGAGAGACAGAGAGACAGAGACAGAGAGAGACAGAGACAGAGAGACAGAGACAGAGACAGAGAGACAGAGAGAGACAGAGACAGAGAGAGACAGAGA
>NW_025372603.1:0-3771 GCF_016433145.1 Gracilinanus agilis
ATGGCAGACCTCAAACCTGAGTCCTTTATAGTATTCTGAGGAGGATTGGTTTTATGTCTAATGTAGTCTATCTAATATTAAAGATAAAAGTTATATTTTATGTAAATAAATATCATATTTAATAGAATAAATCCATTTTATCTAAATAAATATACAATGTTTACTAGAATTCTATGATTAGCATAAAATAACATTTATTTGAAAAATCAAGTTTCATCTAAACATTTCACATAAGAATATTTGATGACGTTTGACATAAAACCTCCGTCTACACCGTGGGATCTGCCGCTCCTTAGGCCGGGGTCAGTCATGTCCAAATTCTCAATAAAGCGTGTCCCCTTTGGGATCCTCGGGATCTTCTTTGGTGCATTTGAAAACCTTTTCCTGAGCAGGGCCCAAAGGCTTTGCCACTCTGGCAAAGGGGTCCAGGTTAGCTCCCCCCCACCCCCACCTTTTCTGGGAAGAGAAAATTGAGGCCCAGAGACATGAGGGAACTTGTGCTAAGGCACATTTCTTAAGGAAGAAGAGCATTCCAGACACGGGGGGACAAGCTGGGCAAAGACACGGAGTCGGGAGATTAGACAGGTGCCCAAGAAGGCTGGGGAGCTGGATTCTAGACTGCACAAGGGGGAGTAAAATAAGAAGCCTGGGAAGGTAGGAAGGGAGAAGCGAGCGATCACGCCTTCAGTGATGGGGAGGCCAGGCAAGGCAGGGTGAGTGGGTGAACCCGGGGCCTGATTCCAAATCCAGCACGCCTGGAATTAATTGAATTATTTGTGTGTATGTATGTGTGTGTGTGTGTGTGTGTGTGTGTGTGTGTGTGTCTGTCTGTCTCTCTGTCTGTGTGTCCTAACACAGAAAAAAAAAAACAAAAAAAGGCAGCCTACTATCGTGGATTCAAGGACTGGTCTCTGCAATGGGAAGTCCTGGGTTCCACTTCTGCCTCTGGTATCTACCAGCTTTACATA
Organism: Gracilinanus agilis; assembly: GCF_016433145.1. Taxonomy (NCBI): domain Eukaryota; kingdom Metazoa; phylum Chordata; class Mammalia; order Didelphimorphia; family Didelphidae; genus Gracilinanus; species Gracilinanus agilis. The sequence goes on from NW_025372603.1 coordinate 969, forward strand.
TTCTGCGTGCTCAGGGCTAAACTTTAAGGCAGGAAATTGCAGATGAGCTGCTTATCAGTATCAGTGAAGGCAGCCACCACACCCAGAGTTAAATGCCAAGAAACCGAACCCCTCAGAGTGAAGTGCCCCCCTTTCTTTTTTTTTAACAGCTTGGCAGATGGAAAGATCATGGCGGAATGGAAAGGGCATTTCCTCCTATCACAGGATCGAGGGGAAGTGCTGGGACTCTCAAAGGGCATTCTCGAATTCATTCTTGTGCCCCCAGACAGGACATTCTGTACCCTGATATAAAAAGTCATTTTATTGGGTGACGTTAGAGAGAGGCCCACAAGCCCTGGAACCTTCCGGCCTCTGCTCTCCATTCTCATCCCTTGCCATCCCTTGCTGGTGTGTGGCTAGTCACATCCCTCTCCCCAGTTCATTTTCTCATCTGTCAAGTGATGAGAACAGCATTGTGGGCAATTGGCAAATAAATAAAATGTGTTCTCATCACTTGACTGGTGAGAAAATGAACTGGGGAGAGGTACATGGTTTGAGCCAAGCACCAGCACCAGCAAAGAGACTTTTTAGAAAGGGAAAAGGACCCATTTGGACAAAAATATTTATAGTGGCTCTTACTGTGGTGGCAAAGAATTGGAAAGTGAGGGGAGGTCCATCGATTGGGGAATGGCTGACCGTTGGGGTATATGGTTATGATGGAATGCTATTGTTCCATAAGAAAGGATGAGCAGGATGGTTTCGGAAACACTTGGCAAGATGTCCATGAACTGATGCAGAGTGAAGTGAGCAGAACCAAGAGAACACTGTACACAGGAACAGCAACATTGTACAATGATCAACTGTGAAAGACTGAGCTACTCTCAGCGATACAATGATCCAAGACAATTCTGAAAGAGCCATGATGAACGCCAACCATGGACAGAGGAAGAATTGGTAGAGTGTGAAGGCAAATGGAAGTTTACTATTTTTTACTTTCTTTATTTTGGGGGTGGGTTTTGGGGTTTGTTTATTTGTTTGTTGGGCTTTTGCTTTACGTGAGTCTTCTCTTGAAATGTGACCAAAATGGAATTTTAAAAAAATGAGTTAGCAAAAGAAACTGTTGGGTGGAGCATAAGTGGAGTCTGTGAGAGGAGGGAAGAGAGACAGAAGCAGGGCGTCCAATTGGGAGGATGTTACAATAGTCTACCTGAGAGATGATAAGAGCCTGGACTATGGTGGGGACTGTGAAAGTGGAGAAAGGGAGACAGAGAAAAGGGATACGATGGTGGAAATGATTAGATTTAGCAACTAATCGGACAGAAAGATTTCACTGATGATATCAAGATTATAAATCTGCCTGGGTGACAGGAAGGATGGTGGTGCCCACAGCAGGAATGAGGAAGATATGAAGGGAACAAGGATTTATTAAGGCAGTGCCTCTCATGTCCTAGGCGCTTTACAAATATTATCTCATCTAATCTTCATAGCAATATGGGAGACAGGTGCAATATTATTGTCCTCATTTTACAGCAAACAGGTTAAATGACTGACTTGGGGACAAGGTCACACATGTTGAGTTTAAGTTAGCTGTGAGACATCCATTTGGAATCATCCGATTCCATTTAGCAGTATGGAACTGGGGTTCAGGAAAGAGGTTAGGGTTATCCAGGGCACCATCTTCCTAGACCTGACAGTTGGGCTGAAGGTTGCTGACTGGGTCATACCCAGAGAGAACAGGAATGTAGAAGAGAAGAGAGTGTAGGACAGGACCTAGGAGACAGCCACCCGTAGAGGATGAATAACCCAACCAGGCTGCCGTCTCTTACATTGAAGGAGCATATTCCCTGTTGGCTCTGGAAGTTTGCATGAAGACTCCAACCACCTGATCCCTATAATCAAGTAACCCAGAGTATGGGCAGCTAGGTGGCACAGTGGTTAGAATGCCAGTTCTGGAGTGAGTTCAAATCTGACCTCAGACACTTTCTAACTGTGTGACCCTGGGCAAGTCATTTAATCCTATTTGCCACAGATTCAACATCTATAAAATGAGCTGGAGAAGGAAATAACAAACCGCTCTAGTATCTTTGCCAAGAAAACCCCACTAGGGGGTCACAAAGAGTCGGACATGATTGAACAACAATACTCACTGGGGGTAATAGGGAGTATGTGAGTTTCTTGAGTGGGGAAGTGACACGGTCAAACTTATTGTTTAGGAGGCCATTTTGGGGGCAGCTGGGTGATGCAGTGGATTGATGGCTGAATCTGGAGACAGGAAGATGAGTTCAAATCCTTCCTCAGACATTTACTAGCTATGTGGCCCTGGGCAAAAATCACTTCACATCAGTTAGAAAGTGTCTGCCTTAGTTTCCTGAACTATAAAATGGGGTTCACAATAACATCTACCTTCCAGGATTCCTGTAAGAGTTCAAATGAGATAATAGCTCTAAAATGCTTAGCATATCTGACACTTGGTTCCTATTTGTCCCCTTTGCTGCCCTTCATTCCTTTTCCCCTGTAGCAGGGTTTGGAAGGTTGTTTTCTATTAAGTGTTGCTGCACATCGAAGTGAGAAGTAAGAAGCCCATTTCCTGTTCTCCCCTGGCCCTGGCCCTGCCCCCAACAGGAGTTATCCCTCAAAGAAGCCAGGAAGAGTCCAGCCATAATAGTTAGGCAATGAGGTATAAAGTGGAGAGGGCTCTGCGGGAAAGCCACTGATTTAAAAATCAGTTTGATTAGTGCTTTCTATTTTCAAATTACACTCAATGAATAGAGCCCCTCACCTCTATGAACTGAACCTTTCCATGTAGCAAATCAGAGGCAGCGGA
>NW_025372604.1:0-4914 GCF_016433145.1 Gracilinanus agilis
ACACACACACACACACACTCCTTCAGGGACACCAGAGGGAAAAAGGAGAATAAGAGAGAGTATAGGTTAAGAGATCAGCGCATACTTTTAGCAAAACAAACTATTAAAGAGGGAGTGCAGGGGAAAAAGTAAGAGAATAAGATGGAGGGAAATATATAATTAGCAATTATAATTGTGAATGTGAATGGAATAAACTCACTCATGAAATGTAAATGGGTAGCAGAATGGATTAGAAACCAGAATAAAACAATATGTTGTTTATGAGAAGCAAACTTGATACAGACAGATGAATAGTTAAAACAGGAGCACAATCTATTATGCTTCAAACTGAAGTTAATAAAATGAAGGTAGTAGTCATGTAATCTGACAAAACAATAGCAAAAATTGATCTTATAAAAGAGATAAAAAGGAAAACTAGATTTTACTAAAAGTTACCATAAACAATTAATGATTACATCTTAAAAGATGAAGTTATTCCAACAATGAGCTTACTGGGCTATATTGGAAAAGTTACTCAGAAAAGTGACTAAATTGTCTATTTCATTTGAACCCGAGACTCTTTCTAGCATTATATTTCAAGAATGTTCTTAAGAAGAAGAAAGTCTTTACATATATATACATATACCAAAATATTTTACTAGTACTTTTTGGGATAGCTAAGAATTTGAAGCAAAGTAGAGGGAAATGATTAAACAAATTTTTACATATAATTAATTTAATATCACTCTGCTCTAAAAATGATGTATGTGATTAGTTAGAGTGTTACTATGGTAGAAGACTAGATGCTTTGTAAATCACAGGTTCCAAATGAACATTATTTTTAAAAGTATTCTGCTTAGATCAACTAAGAAGAAAATGAGTTTACCTATCTTAGCTTATTATATATTGATTACATTTTAGGATAGTTAGTTGGCTGTTTCCCAACCTATACATTTAATCAGTTAGTTAACTTTAAATATTATTGTATGATGGGTGATTTCTGCAGAGAAAGCAAATTCTATATGTTCAAACTGTTGTTGGTGGTTTGTTTTTTTTTTTTTTAATAAAAAATAGCACTTCCTGGTCTTGTTTCTGGAGGTTGGTCTCCCTTGGGTATTCTTTTCACTGATCCTAATTTGTTACATCGTTTCTGTCCATCTGTTATAGTTGCTAAAAGTAGATTTGTTTTTTGTTTGTTTTCTTCTTAGTTGGACATACACAAATGAAAAAGACTTGAATGGCAGTAGTCACTGGGGATTGATTGCCACGTACAGTGGGGCTGGCTACTATCTGGACCTATCCAGAACCAGAGAGGAAACTGCAGTGCAGATTGCAAATCTCAAGAAAAACATTTGGTTAGACAGAGGGACTAGAGCAACCTTTATTGACTTCTCAGTATACAATGCCAACATTAATCTCTTTTGTGTGGTCAGGTATGTATTTTTTGTGATCATATTGTAAATTTGGGTTGGCTTATGTGTGTGGATATATGTGAGTATTGTGTATTCATGACTAAAAAAGTTACCTTGTATTTGATTGTAAAAGAAACAAGATTCAAAGATAGATTACCAAAGAATGGGTTGTGGTACCGATAAAGAAAAGAAAGGGCAGAATGGTTTCATGATATAGGCATGTTTTTGAGTATATGGATTAAAAGTATTAAACCATAGAACTCTAGAGTAGGAATGCTTATGTAGTGCAACTACCATATGAGAAAAAGTTGTTTTTCTGCCTTCTTTCAAGAACATCTCATGACCTGTCAATATTTCTTTTCCTAAGTTTTCCATCCTCTACTGGTGTCTATTCCATTTAGCATATGAACTCAGATGGGGTGGGGATTGTATTAAATATTCTGCAGACTACCAAGTTTCATGCTAAATACAAACTAAAGGGAAGCAAAATGCATTTCTCAGTTCCTGTATTTCAGAGGACAGGTGAGTAATCCTTCTCATTAAAAGAAAGGCAGTGCTCATTGCCCACTCAATGTAAATGCTTATAACTCTACTTTGCTAGGTTTCAGTTTCCTCATCTGTGAAATAAGGGATTACCTAGGTTATTTTTGATTCCTTCTAAACCCAAATCCTATAGTCCTGTTATAATTATCCTATACAAAGACATAGCAATGGGCTAACAATCAGAAAATCCATCCCCAAAGGTTCAAAAAAACCATTTAACTTTTTGGAAGAACAATTAAATTAGAGAGAAAAAAGAGAATGCATACATGCCAGCATAGTTATTTCTAATTCCATATGGTGAGAGGGAGGAAATCTTAAATGCTAGAAGCAGGTGTTTCTGTCAGTTACCTTGAAAGTTGTAAGGAATTCCTTGATGCTAAAGCTGCATGAGAAGGAAATTATTGTAGTAGAGGGATTTAGAGTCTTCAAGATGCAAAGAATATTAGAAGATGAAAGAATCACTGTGCATGAAACCAGCAATATTGTACAACTGAGAGAACTGAGAAGTCTCTGGTTACCTCTGGCAGCCATCCAGAATAGAATGATATAGAACTACTGTTTTTAGTTGCTATTCCTAAAGGACTGATTATGTTACTGATATCAATCCTGTCTCCTCCTTATTTGTAAGATTCAACTTTGATGTGCCCACACAACTCAATTTATCCATCCTTAAATTTGAACATTTGCAGATCGCTTTTTTTAAATTTTTTTGAATTTAAACATTTATTAATAATCATTTTTAACATGGTTACATGATTCATGCTCCTACTTTCCCCTTCACCCCCCGCACTCCCCCCACCCATGGCCGATGCACATTTCCACTGGTTTTGTCATGTGTCCTTGATCAAGACCTATTTCCAAATTGTTGGTGGTTGCATTGGTGTGGTAGTTTCGAGTCCACATCCCCAATCATGTCCACCCCGACCCATGCGTTCAAGCAGTTGCTTTTCTTATATGTTTCCTCTCCTGCAGGTCTTCCTCTGAATGTAGGTAGCATTCTTTACCATAAATCCCTCAGAGGTGTCCTGGGTCATTGCATTGTTGCTGGTACAGAAGCCCATTACATTCGATTTTACCACAGTATATCAGTCTCTGTGTACAATGTTCTTCTGGCTCTGCTCCTTTCGCTCTGCATCAGTTCCCGGAGGTCTCTCCAGTTCGCCCAGAACTCCTCTAGTTTATTATTCCTTTTAGCACAATAGTATTCCATCACCCGCATATACCACAGTTTGTACAGCCATTCCCCAATTGAAGGACATACCCTCCTTTTCCAGTTTGTTGCCACCACAAAAAGCACAGCTATAAATATTTTCATACAAGTCTGTTTATCTATGATCTCTTTGGGGTACAAACCCAACAATGGTATGGATGGATCAAAGGGCAGGCATTCTTTTATAGCCCCTTGAGCATGATTCGTTTTCAGCTATGATCTTTTGGTTTTCTTTTTCAATCTGGTTCACTTTGCTTATCAGTTCATTTGATTTCTGAGCCTCACTTTCCAATTGCAAGATTCTACCTTTTAAACTGTTATTTTCTTGCCAGATCTCTTCCATCTTCCTCAGAATCTCAGTTTTGAACTCTTCCATAGCTTGTGAGGAGTTTTCCTTATTTGAGGAGGGTCCAGATGCTTGTTTGTTCTCCTCCTCTGTTTGCTCGGTTGTCTGGATTTTCTCTGTGTAAAAGTTGTCGAGTGTTAAAGACTTCTTTTACTTGTTGTTTATCTTTCTCTTCTGAACTTCCTGAGTCTGGGTAGCCATCATTAGCCCAGCAGCTTCTCAGCTTTATCCTCGCGCTCGGGGTCTGTCCATGGTCTTTTGGCTCCTGAGGTCTGAGGTCTGGTTTTTTCCAAGGTCAAACCCCCTGGTGGACCCCCTTGCTTGATCTTCTGCCTGAGGTTCCTTTACAAGTCTCAGGGCGCTGCTTCTACAGTCATATACCCGTCCACACTGGTTCCCCACTCAGGGTTTCAGAGCTTTAGCTCCTGGCTATGTCTGCCTCCACCCACGCCTCCGCCGCTCCCGCGCTCAGAGTTCGCGTGCGTTCTTTGGCTTTTTGGGGTCCCAAATCTTGCAGCTCTCAGGAACAGGCCCTGGAGCTGCCAATGGCTCAATGGGTGCCCCAAACTTGCTCTATTTCTTTTTAACTGGCTTCGGCGCTATAGGTGGTGTGTGTGGAGGGGGTGGGGGTGGGGTGGTTGCTCAGCCCGCGATTTAGTGAGAGCTGTTTCACCCCTTTATAGCATGGAAATGTCCCGATTCCACGTACCTTCCATGCTGTGCCCTGTTGTGGCGTTCCTCCATTCGTCTGGACTTGTTTTTATGTCCCCTTGAGGAGTTTTGTGTGTTTCGGTCAGGAGAGGTTAAGAGCTGCTTCTTACTCTGCCGCCATCTTAACCCAGAACCTGCAGATCACTTTTTGCAGAAAATAGTATCATGTTAAATCTTATAGTACTAAGTTACAAAAAGAAAAAACAGAAATGATTGCAATTACTGCTGAACTCTATTTAGAGTATGCCTAAATAGAAAAAGCAAAAGGAGCCAGACAATTCCATCTCTATTCCTTATAATAAAAGCTGCCCTTGAATAGGAGATCCTGGATTCAAATCTGGCCTCAGACATTTCCTTGCTGTGTGGTCCAAGGCCTTTGTTTCATTTTTTGCCTTGAAACCAATACACAGTATTGATTCTAAGATGGGAGGTAAGGATTTTTTTAAAAAACTTCAGTACTACTACACAACTCTCAGCATTTATAAATAGATAGTTGACCCTTTCCATCATTATTTGTTCATTCAGTTGTGCCCCTGAATCTGCTGATGCCGCTATCCACAGTTAACCATGGAGAAAAAATGGAAATTAATGAAATGAAATGGAAAATGGAAAAAATGAAAAAATTGGAAAAATTAGAAAATTCCAGAAAATGAAAAGTAAATGGTTCCTAAGTTTCAAACCACCCACCAAATGAGTACAGGATATATATATAT
>NW_025372605.1:0-1870 GCF_016433145.1 Gracilinanus agilis
AAAAAAAACTATGTAAATCTCATGATCAAAGTGGTTCTGTCTCATATAAAGACCACATGTTAGACCTAGAATCAGGAAGTCTAAAGTTTAGATCTAGATACTGACCAGCTGTGTGTCCCAAGGCAAGTCACTTAACCTCTGGTTTACTTTTCTTATCTATAGAGTGGCAGTACTAATAGTACATACCCTCAAAATCATACTGAAGATAAAATGAGGTGATGTTGATAGAGCTATTTGCAGTTTAAAGCACTATATAAATGATTTTTGCTATTATTTTCTCATATAAGTCTCATAGAAACCAGATCAAGAATAACTTTGACAATTTTCCCTAAAAGAGGTGATCTTCTCAAAGACTTACAAAAGAGAATTCTCCTACTACTTATTTCAATTACCTAGTCAACTTTTGGGTAGCTCCAATTCTTGGTAAATTCTTCCTTTTATAAAGTCCTATGAAACATTCCACCACTGTCCCTCTTTATACTCTTCGGAGTCTATCAGAAAAAGTCATGTTGTTTGGTCAGTTCTTCATATAGTTGAAGGAAAGTTATCATGCTCTCATATTATCATTCCTTCAGCCCTCAAGTATTTTTTGTTTCCAGGATAAATATCCCCAATCCCTTTAAACCATGTTCATATGGAGTGTTCTCAAGTTCTCTTACCAACATGATCTAGATGGGCTCCAGTTTGTCTCTGATTGTCATAAAATGTAGAACCCCAAATTAAACATCATCCTCCATATTTGGCCTATTAAAGGAAAAATGTAGTAGACCCTCCCTCTTTTTGCATGTTCTGTCTCTTTAATGAACAAACAATAAATAACTTTTGTAGAATTTATACTAAATGACTGATGTATTGAAATTATATATCATCTAGCTCATAGCCCCTGGCACATAATAATTATTTGCTTGATTTTAAGTAACTAAAACTTTCCAATTTTTTGCTCATAAAAACTTTCATCTAGTCATCTAGCCACATTTCATCTATCTTGAATTTATAAGGTTGATTTTTTAACACAAGTGTAAGATATTTTAATCCACTCTCTAAATTCCATTTTATTCTATTTGACACATTATTCTAGCCAAGCAAAAAATGCTACGGGTTTGCCCACTGCTCTTCTTTTTCACCCTCTCTCTGAGGCAAATTGTCCAGAACCCATGAAAATGCTCAGCTAGAGCATCAAAAATAAGAATTCTATTTCTTATTTTTTTGCTTCCTTTTTCCCCTCTTGACTGGACAGTGATTACTCCCTTCTAATCCTTAGCTCTGCAGAAATAAGTTCAGTATCTTCTCTCCATCTTTTAGTGTAGATCAGAGATGGGCAAACTTTTTAAAGAGGGGGCCAAAGGAAAAGAAATGCTCATCTGTCAGTCTCTTTCTAAGGCAACTCTTTCAAAGTTTCATTACGTTGTATGCTACTCATTGTGTTTGTCAGATTAGGAATTATGTCCCACTGTGGGATAGAACATTTCAGGGCCGCATCTGGCCCGAGGGCCGTAGTTTGCCCATCACTGCTGTAGATCATAACACAGTCATGCTTCCTCATTTTGGGAGATTATCATCCATATTCACTTCTAAATTCTTAATCAGATATATTTCTACATGCTAGTGATCTTTTTTTCTGCAGCAAATAGCTTACACAGAAAATGTTTGACAGGGCTCTAATGAGATCTCTCTACCTTGTTTTACCTTGCAGCTGATTTTCATATACTTTCTTTCATTTCCCTGTCTTCCAGGCTCTCTATCTCCCTTGGAGACTGAGCCTACTGAGATTACTCACCTCATTTCACCTTACTGCTCTCCAGATTTGTCTCCATACTCACCTAGAAGCTCTCTCTCTCTCTCTCTCTCTCTCTCTCTCTCTCTCTCTCTC
>NW_025372606.1:0-8329 GCF_016433145.1 Gracilinanus agilis
GAAGGAAGGAAGAAAGGGAAGAGAGAGGGAGAGAGGAACAAAGTTTAGGAGCTCTAAGCTAACTGCAAAATTGTGTCTTTTGTGAAGTAGGAAAATAACTTCCTGAATGAATTGGAAAGGGGACTTGGCATTGTCTAGGAAAAGACTAACTCCTTGAGATTCTTAAAAGGATCAAGTCTTGCCAGTCTTGTTTCTCAGGGAAGGAGGAACCCAGTTCCTAAAGAGATAGACAGGAAGTACATAGAACTGGAGGGGTGGGGAGAGGAACACATAGAAAGCAACTTGGAGCCAGAGGTGTGGATGTACAAATGGAAGTAGCGAGCATGAAGATCCATTTGCTCCCCAAACAAGGTAGTAATTCTCAACTTCCCTTCTCCCTTTGAATTCCTTTTATAGATCTTTGTTTTTTGTAAGCTTTTTTTCTTCAGGAACTGGAAAATCTATTTCTTAAAAGTTTATTTGCTTTGTCTTTTGAACCAGCTGGTGTGAGAAGGTGTTATCTACAGGTATTTGTTAATGCAGGTGTACTCATTAGGAATGCATTTGGAAAGAGGCCATAGAGGAAAGCATCCTTGGAGGGAGAGAGAGAGAGAGAGAGAGAGAGAGAGAGAGAGAGATTAAAAACTGCAATGTTATGTTGGAACACTGTCTCTAGGTGGGGGCTTAGAGCTAAAAAAAAAAAAAAAGGAGAATTATAGATTCATTTGTTGAAACTTCTCAGAGCAGAGAGAGAATATTCCTACCAAGAAACAATGAATCAATAGTATGATGACGGTGAATAAGAGTTGATGAACCACTACTACTACACAGATATGTTAGATACATTTGTTTGTGGGCTATACCTATTTATTCACCTATATGTGGTTATTTGAGCATGTTCCATTATTATATAAGCCTACTGATTTCATCATTTGTTTTGCTGTCATGAATGTGTGATGGTGTTCAATGGCTGTGACTTTTATCAGGAATATGCATTGAAATGGAAATGTTTTATATGAAAGTATGGGCATAAGCTATATCAGACTATTCACCACCTCAGGAAAGGGGGCAGGGTAAAGAGGGAGAAAATCTGAATTTTAAAATGTCAAAAAACAAGTGTCTAAAAGTGTTTCTATATGTAAATAAAAAAGAGAAAAAAGTAAAGAAGAAAGCAGTTGTCAAAAATTATTTCTACATGTAATTGAAAAAACAAAATTCAACTAAAATTTTAAACAAAAAAAGTCATATGCATTGAATATAATCTAATGCAACTTGTCCAGTGATGCTTTACCTGTGCTATATCTATTTTACATATTGCTGACACTGTGACAGATTTGCCCAGGAATGAAAACGTTTTTAGCCCTGAGGAACAGTGGGACTATCTGTGATCTCTAGGTCCTGAGAAGGTTTCAGACTTTTCCCAAAGGGCAAACCACCCTGAAAAGCATGCAAGTTTTGGCTCACTGAGGAAATGACTTGGTGCTTTGAGAGGACACATCAATCTCTTGGTCCTTAGGACAGGAACAGAAGGAGCACAGTATGCCAAAAGGGGATTGACGACTGAGCCAGGAAGAGCTGCCCACTCAGCCGACTTTAAAGTAGACAATTTCCATTTTTACTTTCTGCTGATCAGGAGTGTGGGGGACTAAGGCTCTCTAGTGAACTTCTAATTGGCGGAAGTAAGCAGGGAGGAGAGAAAATACTGATCATCTCATCATAAGAAATTCAGGGAGAATTCTAGCCATCAACTGAGGAGTGAGGTGGAAAAGAATGGAAATTTTACCTCATTTTAAAGTCTACAAAGTAGGTGACTCTTCTCAGCTCAGTAGCACCTAGGTGGTGCAATGGATAGAGTATTGTGCCTGAAATCAGGAAGACCTGAGTTCGAATTTGACCTGAGACACTTAATAGCTTTGTTTTAGTCCAATTAATTTACTACATTTGCCTCAGTTTCTTCATCTATAAAATGGGGAAAGTAGAGCTTATCTCCCAGATAATTTCTGTGATGATGAAATATGATAATATTTGTAAAGTTTTTCATAGCTGTGTGACCTTAGACCAATTAATTCACCTCTTTTGCCTCAGTTTCTTCATTTGTAAAATGGGAAAAATAATAGAACTTATCTCCCAGAGTTTCTGTGATGATCAAATATGATATGTGTAAAGTTTTTCATAGCTGTGTGACCTCAGTCCAAATAATTTACCTCTTTTGCCTCAGTTTTTTCATTTGTAAAATGGGAAAAATAATAGAACTTATCTCCTAGAGTCTCTGTGATGATCAGATATGATATTTGTAAAGTGCTTGGCACATAGTAGGTGCTACATAAATGCTAGCTGTCATTATTGACATCAAGGGGACCAAGAGATTGCCATGTCACTGAGTCCCTAGAAGTTGCTAGGGGAGCGCAGCTAGATCCACACATGTTCTAATGGGATATTCTCTAGCCAGAATGATTTAGGGTGGGGTGGGAGCTAATTTACCCCCATTACACTATGGCCGTCTCTAAGACACCTCCCAAATCTCAAAACAGCAGTTCTGTTCCAGCCTGCAGCTCCCAGAGAAATTCCCAACTAATCTACTTCTCTTACTCTGTCTTCTTTTTTCCAATCTGTTCCTGGGCTTCTCTCCTTTCAGCTCCTGGTTTGGTTTACACATCCACAACCATTCAGGCTAGTCTTAGCCCAGAACTCCACTTGGTGTCATATCTAAATGGTTATTTAGCTGAAGCTGACAAAAGGCCGCTCACGGAGGCTTGCCAGTAGGCACCTAGAAGGGAAGCTTTCCTTTCTACCTTAAATCTCTTCTCCCTTTCCAATTTTACTTTTGGCTGCTTTCCCTTTCTCTCACAGCCCCAGACACCTGTTACTGCATATATACATATACCCATCACCTGCCTGGCAGAGTGCCTCGTGTTTTCTCAAGTCTGAAGGAAGATTCTTCCTTTAGAAAGGAAAGGAGAAGGGATATCTGGGTGGCTCAGTAGATAGAGAGACAGACTTAGAGGTGGGAGGTTCCACCTTCAAATCTGTCCACTCAAATCTAGTTGTGTGACCCTGGGCAAGTCATTTAACCCTCATTGCCTAACCCTCTTCTGCCTTGGAACCAATACACAGTATTGATTCCAAGATGGAAGGTAAGGATTGGAAAAAATAATAGGAAAGGAGACATTTTCTTTCCATTTAAGGAATATTCTCAGCTTACTAGTGCCTACTAATATAGGCTCAGTGTGTGGAGAAAACTATAAAGGGGAACAAACAAAACAGCCTTTGCCTTCATGAGGCTTACAGTCTGATAAAACAGATAAATTCAGCACATAAAAACAAACTATGAAACAAAATGGACTCTAAGTGCATAAAATGGTTTCTTTGTTTTTAATGAAGCTATTTTTCCTTACTCCTCATCCTCCCTAACATCCATGCAACATTTGACATTGTTTTGTTTTATTACAATAGCTTGAACGTATAGAGACCTTTCAGCAGCTAGGCGGAACAGCGGATGGAGTGCCAACTCATCTTCCTGAGTATAAATATGGCCTCAGATAATAGCTGTGCGACCTTGGATAGGTCACTTCACCCTTTTTGCCTTGGTTTCCTCATCTGTAAAATGAGCTGGAGGAAGAAATGGCAAACCATTCCAGTATCTTTGTCATGAAAATCTCCAGTGGATGGCACCAAGAATTGGACACAATGGAAGAATGTCTGAACAACAGCATAGAATCCTATTTTCAGGTTTATTTACTGGTATTATAAACAAATAAGTAGAACCTACTTTATAGGTTATATTTTATAGAATAAATAGGGAGAGCCAACAAACAAAGGGATCTTAAAGTTCCTCTAATCCAACCCTCTTATTTTAGAGATGAAGAAATTAGAGAGAGTAGGCTTTTTGCCCTGGTAGTAAGGAAGAGAGAAGTGAGGTTTAAAACCAGAGTTTCTGCTCCTAAATTCATTCTCCTTTCTCCTGTACTACATTGTGTATCTTGTTGGTTCGACAAACATAGTATTTCTGGGGTCATCCACTTGTCCATCTGTCCTCGTTTCTATACCCAGTGCTACCTCATTGTTCCCTCCATGCCGTAAGATAAGATTAAGAATTCTATTTCCTATTCTCTTATTCTGGGCAATTCATATTTTTGTAAATATTTATCATTACATTTGGATTGTTAGTTTTATTGGCAGATAATTGGGCAAAATAGCTCCTTTTATTTCTACTTCATTGTTTGTGAAGTCACGTTTCTTGTTTTAGTGTCATTCTAACTGATCTCGAAGTCACAGAGTTTAGACTGAATAATGTTGTCATTGTTAGGTCATGGTCGACTCTGTGACCCTGTTTGGGGTTTTCCTGGCAGAGATTTGTCTTGAGTGGTTTGCCATTTCCTTCTCCAGCTCATTTGACAGATGAGGAAACCAAGGCAAACAAAGTGAAGTGATTTGCCCAGGGTCACACAGCTAGTGTTTAAGATCACATCTGAACTCAGGAAAATGAGTCTTCCTGACTTCAGCCAGGGCACTCTGTCCACTATGCCACCTAGCTGCCTTTAAGCTGCATATCACAACTAGTCCAAATCCTTTCTTTTTACAGATGAGGAAACTGAAGTCCAGGAATGTAAAGCAACTTACCAAAAGTCACACAGCTAGTGAGAATCAGAGCCAAGATTCAAACCCAGGTCCTCTGACTCCAGATCCCATTTTTTTAAATACTTCTCAACCCTCTCCGATCTATCTTTTTTTTTAAACCCTATTCTTCCATCTTAGAATCAATACTGGATATTGGTTCTAAGGCAGAAGAGTAGTAAGGGCTAGGCAATAGAAGTTAAGTGACTTGCCCAGGGTCACACAGCTAGGAAGTGTCTGAGACCAAATTTCCAATCTATCTTTTGTCCTGCTACTGAATTAATCTTCTTCCTGTATGAATCTGATCAGTCACTCTTCTATTCAAAATTCTTCAGTGAATTAAGTTAAAACTCATCTTGTTATAAAAGTATTTCCAGTCCTATCTCCCACCATTTCCCTCAGTTCACTCTTTTTTTTAACCCTTACTTCCTATCTTCATAACAACTCCAAGACAGAAGGGCAAGGGCTAGACAAACAGGGATAAATGACTTGCTGAAAGTCACATAACTAGGAAGCATCTGAAGCCAGATTTCAGCCCTGGTCCATCAGACTCCAGATCTGTTGGTCTATCCATTTGTGCCACCTATCTGCTCTATCCCTCTACTCACTCTTACTCCAGCCAATGTGAACTATTTCCTGACCCCTGTTCATTGTTTTTCCATTGCATCTTTGCTCATGCTGTCTTCCATTCCTGTAGTGTCCTTCCTCCAGGTCTACTTACTGAAATATCATCCATTCTTTGTGATTATTGTTCATCCTTTATCTTCAAAGAGGACCAATGATCTCAGAGGATCTTGACTTGTGAGTGAGTCAGAGTTAAGTGAGGCAGAGTCACATGAAGATCTCAGTCTCACTCTCTCTTCCAGAGTCATCCAAGTCCAGTGGCAAGACAAAAGTCAAGATGATTGGTGATGGCCCAGGATGCAATGGATGACCTTGGTGTCTTCTATGTCTGAACAAGCTCCAAGCACTCCCAAGTGCCTGCTTTAACCACCTTCATGGCCATTGGAACAAATTGTTCTTATCTGCCCATTCCACCAGGGACAATCTTCACATGCTTGGGGTAGACATTTTTATGGGTAAATATTAAACACTGAGTTCACTGGGGTTTAGAGAAAGGGGAAAAGGAAGACTGGTTGGGCAAGGAATAACTGACTAAGAACAAATACCAATGGGGAATCACCTTTACACCCACAAACACAGGACTTGGGGAAATGAGTAACACCTATATGGAGGAATGGCAGTTAAATCATTTAAGCAGTGAGTCAGACTCTAGTCAGCTGGAGAATTGCAATAAAACTTTATATAACTTTACTAAGGTACTTCTAGGGTTAAGGAAAACAGACAAGAAGCAGGAAGCAATAATTTATTAAAGTAAAGAAGCTAGGAAGATGGGTAAACAGAGATTTCCTTAACTGGGATTAACTGTGGGTCAGAAACAAGGGAAATGGATACAATACTCTAAAACCTTAACACTAACTAGATCCAAGCAGGATGGGATCTCACTCCTGGGGTCCTCGTCCCTCCAGCGGTGATCTCAGCTGTCCTAAGATCCCAGATGAAAACCAGCCAGTAATTCCAAAAAGGTCTCCAACCAAGAGCTGTCCACACTAAGAAGTCCACCTTCCAAACTGTAAACCAAGCTCCAGGCCACACAGTAAATGGGATGGGATTTTAGGAGTACAGAAACACCTGCTTCCTCTCCAGGGGCAGCAACCAACAGATTCATACCCTTGGGTCTCACCTGCAGAGTTCCAAGGCTCCCAGAATGTTCCACTCATCCATCCTGCTTTGCACAGCTTTTCTTTATCTATATCAATGATTCCCAAAGTGGGTGCCACCGCCCCCTGGTGGGTGCTGCAGTGATCCAGGGAGGCGGTGATGGCCACAGGTGCATTTATCTTTCCTATTAAATGCTATTAAAATTTTTAAAAATTAATTTCCAGGTTGCTAAGTAATATTTTTTCTGGAAAGGGGGCGGTAGGCCAAAAAAGTTTGGGAACCACTGCCCTAACTAATGCCATTTTGGTTATTCTCATTCCTTAAGGTCCGGCTCAAATGCCATTTCCTCCTGGAAACCATCCTGATTCTGTCGGTTGGTAACAATCCTTTCTTGTTCAGCCTGGCGTTGCACTCAGGTTGCCTCCCTTTTTACACATTTACCTATCATTTTCTGCATTCTAGTTATTATTTGTGCATATCCCTTCTTTACTCCCTGCTAGGTTTTGGCCAGGAACCATAATTTAGTTAACCTCTGTATCCGAGACCTCAGCTCAGCAGCCCCTCGTGCCAGAGGGGAACCTGAAGCCCTGGAATGAGTTTGTTTTCTCATCAACCCCAGGAGTCAGCCTGGTATACAAATTTATACTGCGACCTTGGTCATCTTATTTGGCCTCTTTGGGTCTTATTTTCTCATTTGTCAAACAGGGATAATAAGCTTTAGTTCACAGGGGTGTTGTGAAGATCAAATGAGGTCACACAGAAGAAAAATACCAAGAAAAGTATAAACCATTGTCTGGAATGAGGAATTATTGTTGCTATTACTACTACCACTGTAGAAAAAAAGCACAGGTATGGAGTCAGATGTTCTGCATTCAAATCCTGCCTCTGTCACTTGCTAGCTGTGTAACCTTTATTTTACCTCTCTGGGCTTCAGTTTCTTCATCTATAAAAATGGTCTGCCTCCTACCACCATTATTAGTAATAATCTCTTGCATGGCAAAATGAAAAGAACATCAGATTTGGAGTCAAATGACCTGAACATTACCACTTCCCTACTCAATAAAGTCCAATGGCTCCCTATTGCCTCCAGGATCAAATACAAAATCCTTTGCTTGGCATTCAAAACCCTTTATAACCTAATCCCTTCCCCCCAACACACATTTCCAGCCATCTTCTGCCATACTCCCCCACACATATTCTTTAATCCAGTGATACTGGCTTTCCTGGCTTTTCCACAAATAAGATTCTCCAGCTCTTGACTTCAGGTATTTTCCTATGTTTGTAATGTGCCCCTTCTCATCTTCACCTATCTCTATTTATCACTTCTCTAGCTTCCTTTAAGTCCCTCCGAAAACTCTGTCTTCTATAGGAAGCCTTCCCCAACACCTCTTCATTCCAGTGCCTTCCCTCACAAAGCAAGCTTAGTATAGGATAAATAGGAAATCTGCAAATTATTTCCTACTCATCTTGTATATAGCTTGCTTTGTCTATTTTTGTCTGTATGTTGTCTCCTGCATTCAATTATAAGCTCCTTGAGGGCAGGGACTATCTTTTGCTTCTCTCATAACCCCAGCACTTAGCCTGGCACATAGCAGGCTCTGAATAAATATTTATTGTTTGATTGATTGACCTAAGTTAGAATCCCAACTCTGCTTTTTATTCATCTTTGGGATCTTGGTGAAGGCCTTTAACCTACTTGGGGTTTGGTTTCCTCATTTATAAAAATGAGAAGGTCAATCCAAATGGTCACTAACGTCCCCTTCATTTATATGGATAGATGATTTGGGGTTTTGGTTTTAAAAGATTACTCTATTACAAAAAGGAATAATATGAAAAAAAAAAACAACTAATGTCCCCTTCAATCCTAAACCTTTGATCCTGTGTTCCTAAGTACTAGCACCACCCTTGCTACTACTTATAAATGATAAGAATGGTAATGATTTATTATTCAGTGTGGAATCAGAGGACCTGGTTTTGTCCAAGGGTTGGTACATCACTACCCTCGTGGCCTGGA
>NW_025372607.1:0-4529 GCF_016433145.1 Gracilinanus agilis
AAGGAAGGAAGGAAGGAAGGAGGAAAGGAGGGAAGGAAGGAAGGGAAGAAAAAGACTGGAAATCTAGGAAAGGACCAGTTGGACAGTGGCCTTCTGAGGTCCTTCCCAAGTAACATTCTGGGGCCCTCCTCCCCACCCCCTAGTCCCAGGAAAATATTCCCTGAGATTAGGCACCTTTGGGAAGGAAGAGCAGTACCTGGGGAAGGCAAGGAGAACCCCCCCCCCCAGGCCTCCACAGCTTTGGGGGGAAGGGATAGTCAGACAGTCCAAGCTCTGCTCTCCTTCCGGCCTGAGTCAGCCTGGAGAATCTCACCAAGCCAAGGATGACTTGTTTGACATCATGTAAATGCTGGCAGCTGAGTTGTTCCATGTCACCTCTGTAATTTCTCAGGTGTGAGATGTTTGTCCATAAATTCAGAGCTGGAGAAAGCCTTAGAAATCTTCTAATGGAGGCCCCTCATTCTACAAATGAGTCCTGGAGAAAAGACTTGTTCAAGGCCACACAGCTGATTAAATGGAAGAGCCAGAATTTATACCCAGGCATGCGAGCACACACACACACACACACACACACACTGATCCTATGAACTCCTTCACTTTACTTTTTTTCTTTTTTCTTTCTTTTTCTTTTTCTTTTAACCCTCACCTTCCATCTTGGAGTCAATACTGTGTATTGGCTCCAAGGCAGAAGAGTGGTAAGGGTGGGCAATGGGGGTCAAGTGACTTGCCTAGGGTCACACAGCTAGGAAGTGTCTGAGGCTAGATTTGAACCCAGATCCTCTCATCTCCGTGCCTGGCATGCTATCTTACACTGTGCTAATTGCCCCCAAGAAGCATCCATTGGACATATTCTTTGTGCCAGGCACTGGGCTAAGCATTAGGGATATAGGCATGAAGAAGGAAACAATCCTTAATATCTCTTATTATCCTTATTACAACCAATTTCCTCCTTTGGTGAGTCCAAGGAAAGGGACACCATGGGGATGGGAACCCAGGCTGGGGAGCCAAGCAGCAGAAGTCCTCAAAATGAGATCCAGGAAGAGCCCCACCCTGGGTGTCAGGACCCTGGGGAAAGCTTCATTCACCCTTCCCTAGTTATGGGTTCAAATACTCAGAAGCTATGACCATCCTTAGACAACTTTCCTTCATGTCCCTAATACCAGCCTTAGGAGGAAGGCAGACTTCCCTGCTGCTCATGCCAGGCTGGCACAGAGTAGCACTCAGCAGGAAGCAGGGGTTCAGAAGGAGAAATCAGAAACCCAGGAAAAAGGAGACCAAGATGGCCCTGAGCTCAAGGTCTTACATAACAACCTAGCTGGTCTCCTGGGAAGGGGAGGCAGTTCAATGGTGTCCCACTCTTCCTGACCCCATTTGGGATTTCCTTGGCAATGATTCAGGACTGCTTTGCCATCTCTTTTTCCAGCTCATTTAACAGATGAGGAAACTGAGGCAAACCAGTTGTGTCTGACTCTTCCTGACCCCATTCAGGATTCTTCTTGGCAGGAATTCTGGAGTGATTTGCCATTTCCTTCTTCAGCTCATTTGGCAGATGAGGAAACTGAGGCAAACCAGTTGTGTCTGACTCTTCCTGACCCTGTTTTGGGGTTTTCTTGGCAGACATACTGGAGTAGTTTGCCATTTCCTTCTTCAGCTCATTTGGCAGATGAGGAAACTGAGGCAAAACCAGTTGTGTCTGACTCTTCCTGACCCCATTCGGGATTTTCTTGGCAGGGATACTGGAGTGAATTGCCATTTCCTTCCTGGCTTATTTGACAGATGAGGAAACTGAGGCAAACCAGTTGTGTCTGACCCTTCTGACCCCATTGGTTTACCATTTTCTTCTCCAGCTCATTTGACAGATGATGAAACTGAGGCATACAGGATTAAATGACTTGCTCAGGGTCACACAATAAGACTGAGGCTGGATTTGAACTCTCCTATCTTCCTGACTCCTGGCCCAGTGCTCTATCCATGGTACCACCCAGTTGTCCTTTCTTCTCTTCACCCCCTACTCTTTCTCAAGCTCCTTTTTTGATCTTCATCTATGACATACCCACTAGCTGTGTGCCACCCCCAAAACTCTGTCCCGGGTTCAAGGTGGGAGGAGGACAGATGGAGAAGGAGGGAGGGACTCCAGAGGGCAAGGGCAGGAAGAGATCGTCTTTGGTTGATAAAAATAGATCTATGCCCAGACCCAAAGATTAACAGCTAATATTTATAGCGCACTTGAAGGTTGGCAAAGGGTTTTAATACGTTCGTTCGTTTGATGCTCACGACAGCCCGGTGAGGCAGACGCTATTATTATCCCCATTTTCGGGATAAGAAAACTGAGGTTAAGCAGATTAAGTGACTTGCCCAGTCAGTCCAGCGCAGGCCTTCCTGACTCTTAGGTCCCTCCACAAAGCCAACCTAGCCCCTGGGGAGTTCTCCTCGGGCCCCCGGCTCTCCCCTCACCTGGGCCCGGCCCTCGCTCCAGGAAGGAGGCAGAAGGAAGGCAGAAGGCATCAGGACCGGCCCCTCCTCCTGAACTGAATTTGCTATTTTCAGGAAGCTTCCAAAATAGCTCCTTTGTTCAGCCAGAGGAAGGCAACCTGTAATAACTCCCAGGGTAACTAAGGAGACCTGAGGCTTCGACACCCACCTGCCCTGCCCTGCCCTGCCCTGCCCTGCTCAGGGGCTCTGACAGGAGGAGGAGGGGGTGCCGGCCTCCCCCCTCCCGCCCCCTCGGCGGAGCAGAGCCCACCCAGCCCCCACCGCGCTCGGGCC
This sequence comes from Gracilinanus agilis, assembly GCF_016433145.1. Taxonomy (NCBI): domain Eukaryota; kingdom Metazoa; phylum Chordata; class Mammalia; order Didelphimorphia; family Didelphidae; genus Gracilinanus; species Gracilinanus agilis. Next base: position 2,767 of record NW_025372607.1, read on the forward strand.
CCGGGGAGCCAATGGGTAGGATGGGAAAATGGGCCAGCGCTGGCCCCCGGCCTTCTGCAGAGACTGGCCAGAGGAAGTCCAGCCCCCGGTCCGAACAATTGTCTGCTCCTGGGCCAAGGGAGCCGCCCCTTGTGGGAGTCTCTGGCAAGCGCTGGGCAGGAAACGCGAGCCCTTCCCTGCGGAGGAGCTGGGTTATTTCAAGTTGGCGCGGATGCCTCCGACGTCCTCCTTCTCCAAGGGATGGAGAGGAAGGGAGGGAGAACGGGAGAGAGGTGGGGTAGGAAGCAGGGGGCCGACCCGCCCCTCCCGCCACCATCTGGAGGGCTCGGGGGCCGTGCCAAGCAGCTCTTCTCACAATTGCTCCTGAACGCTGCCTTGGACCCGTGCCATCTGGGGCTCGCGGAGGGGCGGCTGGGCCATTGTTTAGCACGCAGGTAGCCGCCTCCGAGCAGCTTTCCAGGCAGCCCAGAGGGAGCCCAATCAATAGGGAAGCAAATGCTCAGGGAGACGGGTCTGCCCAACCCCCTGCTTCCTCTCCTCCTTCCTCCTATTCCCCCTTCAGGCTGGCTGAGCACCCAGCTAAGACTAACCAGGGAAAGGAGGACAGACAGAGCAATCCTCTTAGATCCCGGGCTGGAAAGCCCCTCAAAGACCATCTAATTCCACCCTCTCCTTTTCCAGATGAAGAAACTGAGGCCCGACAGGGGGAAGTGACTTGGCCAAAGTCACACAGCTTAGTGTTGGAGGCAGCATTTGAACCCAAATCCTGTGCCTCCAGGGCCAATGTTCTGCTCTTTCCAGAGTTCCAGGAGAGAGGAAAGAATATATGAGGAGCCAGAGCCCTTCTCTTCTCCCTACCCCACCTTCGCCAGGGTGGAAGGAATAGATGACTCCCAGGCTCCCCCAGGACAGGGAGGGCTGTGGGGTCTGGGCTTAGCTTGTGGCCTTCAGGTCAGATCAACCTCCTGCCAATAGCCAAAGGTCAGAGCTGGGAAGGATAATGAAGGCATGCAGGAATTGGGTTTCTGTCCCAAAGTCTACTGGGCTTTGGGGGTTTTGGGGGGGGTTTAAACTCAAGGAAGGCTTCTGCCTTCATCCTGACCCTTAGCAAACAAAAGGGATTTACATGTCCTTGTGTTTCCCATCAGGACTCCAGGCTTATTAAACATGGCCTGCGCCTGACAGCTGTATTCAGAGCAAAGACATTACTTAAACCAACAGTTAATCCTGGCGATAGACATGTGAATGAACAAAGGAGCCGTGTGTCCATCGCCTCGTTGTCCCTTAATGGCAAATATTAGCCAGCTTTCTATCTTTAGCCAGTCCCTCTCCCTGTGCCCTTGAACCCATCTTCTCCAACTAATTGGCCCTTTTGGCAGCTCTGCTCTCTCTATAATCTTCTCTCTCTCTCTCTCTCTCTCTCTCTCTCTCTCTCTCTCTCTCTCTCTCTCCCTCTCTCCCTCCTCCTTCTCTCTTTCTCTTCCTCTCTCTACCTCCCTTTCTCTCCCTCTTTCTACCAATCTCTCTCTCCCTCCACCTTCTCTCTCTATCTCTCTGTCTCTCTGTCTCTCTCCCTCCTCTCTTACTCCCTCCCTCTCTCTTTCTCTCTCTGTCTGTCTCTCTCTCTTTCTCTGTCTCTCTCTCCCTCCCTCTCTCTCTCTCTCTCTCTCTCTCTCTCTCTCTCTCTCTGTCTCTCTGTGTGTGTCTCTCTCTGTCTCTGTGTCTCTGTCTCTCTCTGTCTCTCTCTGTCTCTCTCTCTCTCT
>NW_025372608.1:0-4686 GCF_016433145.1 Gracilinanus agilis
ATGGGCTATATTTGCCCATAGCAAAAATACAAACATTTACTGTTTGAATCAGATTATTGCACTATTTTCTTTCCTTGTCATTCCTTCCAGGAGTAAGGTTTTTAGTTCTTTGCTATTATTATATTATTTCCCCACAAAACTTGTGTGACAAACTACTTGAAGGGAGGAGCAAAATTTCAAGTTTAAGGTTGGAACAGTTCTCACCTCCTTAAAAATATTACCTTATTATCACTGTCAAACTGAAAAAAAATGACTACTAATGTAGTTATAATAAGAGGCCTTTGATCAGAGAAGACAGATCACATCTGGGAAGCTGCAGAGAGCCATAGCACTGGGAATTCCACGTAACTAAAAAAAAGAGGGTGCTCAAATAGATTTTAAGAAAAAGGGGGCAGCAACATCCAGGTTATATTAAATTTACAGAAGCTTGGGGAAGGCACAAGAGGCAGTTACAGAAGCTTAAGGAAAGATGTAATAATCATAGGCTAGGATAATTGGTGATGGGTCCAGTTCCTGACATTTGATTGTTCTCCTCAACTTCAGTAAATAAGCAAAGAAAATTAAGACCTGGAAAGAGGCAAGAGAATTTCTTGGTAAAAATTACTTGCCTTTTTGTGGTTTTTTTTTGTTTGTTTTAACACTCTAGGAAAGTCGGTCTTGAGATTCTCTCAAATTGACATTATCAGCACCTTAACTGCCATAGTCAGTTTGCTTGACAAAACTCCTGTTTTGTCTTTCTTCATTGTCTTTCCCTTCTAGAAGAGGTCAGGTCCGTTCAATCAGGGAGTCTCTGAAAAAGTGATAGCTCCAGAGGTATAAGTTATGGATCAGATAATTTTACCTTTTCTTTACTAGGAAGTAGCTTTGTCTCTGGACTTTCCTGGTAGGACAGCTCATGGTCCTTTTGCTAGCAAACAGGGACATGTAGTGAGCTAGGTGTCCAGACATGTGATTATGTGTCTTTTCTCTCTCCAGTCTGTTATTTTATTTCACTAATTAATAATTATAAATCAATATACAGTCTTTAGAGAATCACATTCTTCTTTTTATAAGACTTCTGTCCCTCTTTTTCTTTGGACCTGGCAACTCTCTTAAGTCATGTCAGATGATGGGTAACTACAATATTGTTGCACCTGACCTCCGTACTTGTAGGATATAAGCTACTTCCCTTAGACCTTGAATATGTATCAGTGACTTGTTCTAATTTATATGTTTTTCCCCCTTATTTTTGGGAAAGGTGATTCATATATTATTTGGGTGAGTTATTTAATGCATTTTAAATTAGAAGCCTAATCATACATCCTTTACAAAGTCTATTTTTGTTGTAAAAAATATTCACCATGTTGGAACATTATTTTGTGTTACCATCAGATTATATATGTGCTTACATGTAAGATTAAGTCCTTGGTAGAATATAATTCTCCTGAGGAAATTTATCCTAATTCTCCTAATGTGAAGTTATCCTAAAGGTCCATAAAGTAATAAGTTTTTTAAAGTAATTTTAGGAAAATATATCACTACTAACCTGGACCAGGAAAGCAGAAAGCTTCTCTTAGAGAAGATGCTGTGAATCATAATTCTAGATTGTCTAAAAGATGTCAGCAATAGAGGATATCCTCAGAAATCAAGCACTATAATATGACATTCTGAGTGCACCTTTTGGTATAATGAACTGAGTTGTGAACTAAATCTATATGTAGTTAGACCATTCATTAAATATACATCTTTGGGCCCTTATGCACCCTGGTAGGGAAATCCTGAAATGTATCCAATTATTTCCAGAAAATAGCCCAGAACCCCATTTAACCCTAAAAATAGGAACACAAGTAGCAGAAGAGATTTCATCAGACAACATGGCTGCAGTCAAAAAGATATCAGAAGAAGAAATGATTCAAGAAGAAGACTAGCTTAGAAAAAAAGAGCAAGATCGAGCAAAGGAGAAAACAACATAGAAAAAAGAGAGAAGATGACAGCTGAAAGGATGATTGAACTGTAACAAAGAAATTGCACAAAAAAATCATCACAAAGAAGAGGAACACAGACTGATTATGGATATGAACTATAAGATGTTTGCCCTGTTCTAACATTACACACTTTCACTAGAATTGCAAACATAGTAACAATATGGAGACAGAAGATAGTAGCAGCAGAGGTGACTTTAAAGATTTAGTAAGTATTCACTACAAAATAATATACACATATAGAACACATTTCTTATAAACTCTATAACAACATAACCAGGTGATAAGTATTTAGGGAAATAAATTAATATAGATAAATCACCCTGGTAAAATAATAAATATACACATTAAATTAATAAGATTTTATCTCACAGGAACACTTTATATCAGTGATTCCCAAAGTGGGCACTACAGCCCACTGGTGGGTGCTGCAGTGATCCAGGGGAGCAGTGATAGCCACACTTTTTTGTATTATATTCTATTCTGAGTTCAATAAATAATTTCCAGGGGGCACTAAGTAATATTTTTTTGTAAAGGGGGTGGTAGGCCAAAAAAGTTTTGGAACCACTGCTTTATATGTTCCTACAAAAATAATATCAAGAAAACATATATATAATTCAAAAGAAAATATTTAAGGTTTTTTAAACTATCTAAAGGGAGGAAGTTTATTTTCCTCCTGCAACATGTAAATAGTTTGTACATAACATATACACAGGTTTAGAAATTGTATATATCTGTATACTTCTATTGATTTAATTAATAGTTAGTATTTTTTCACATAAAAAGACGTAAGAATTGCCACAAACAGGGACTAATATTTACATTCAGATATGGAAACCTGTCCTACACTATAGAAAAGTAAGAAGGGAAAGAGGAATAAAAAAATAAGGGACAGAAAAAAGGGAGGATGAAGTCAGAAAGGTAGCAGTCAGAAGCAAAGAATATCTGTGAACAAAGAAAGTCTAAAAGAATGAAGAAATGTATAAACGAAGGGAAAAAAGATGGGAGAAAGACAGTAATAACTGTTAATGTGATTATGATGAACTTATGAAAGAAGATAACAGAGTGGTTTAAAAATCAGAATCCCACAATATACTTTAAATAAGAAATATATTTAAAGCAGAATGACACACAAAGAGTAATAGTAAAAGTCTTGAACACAATCTATTATGCTTAAGCTAAAGTTGAAAAAGCAGGAGTACAATTATTATCTCAGAAAAAGCAAAAGTAAAAATTGATCTAGTTAAAAGGGATAATGGTGGAAATTACATATTCATAAAAGGAAAAATAGACAATAAAGTAGTCAACTCTAAACATATATGCAGCCAATGATATATTATCCAAATTCCAAAGGAGAATTTATATGAGTTACAAGAGAAAATAAACAATAAAACTTTTAGTACAAGATATTAAGTGTTGCTTCTAAGAATTAGATGTCAATTTCCAAAACAAAAAAGAAATAAAATAAACAAGAAAGAAGCTAAAGAGGTGAATAGAATTTGACAAAAGTTAGATTTGATAGAGCACTAAAGAAAATTGAATGGAAATAGAAAGAGATATACCTTTACTTCAGTAGTACATAGCACCTTCACAAAAACTGATCACAAAAGGACATTAAAAACCTCACAACCAAATGCAGAAAACCTGATATATTAAATGTATCATGTTCAGACAATGTTGTTATATAAATTGCATTCACAAAAGGTTGCAGGAAAGACTAATAATTAATTGGATATTAGGTAACTTTATAAAGAATGAGTGAATAAAAAGAAATCATAGAAATGATTAACAACTTCATTAAAGAGAATAACAATAACATAGCATACCAAATTTTTGGGAAGCAATCAAAATAGTGTTTGGGAAGAAATTTAGATGCCTAAGTCCTTACATCAATAAAATAGACAAAAAGCAGATCATTAAATTGGGCATGAAACTAAAGAAAAAAAACTAAAAAAAGAATAAATTAAAAATCCCTAATTAAACACCAAATTAGAAATCCAGAAAATGAAAGGAAGATTAAAATAGTTGAATGTAAGAAAACTATTGAAATAAGTAGTAAGAAAAGGAATTATTTTATGAAAAATAAAATGATAGACCATTAATTCATTTGATTTTAAAAAGGAAATAAGAAAGCCAAATTACCAGTAATAAAAATGAAAAGAGTGAATTTAAAAATGATGAAGAGGAAATTAAAACAAGTATTAAATATTTTGCCCAAATCACCTGTCAATGTAACCGATAATCTAAATAATGAATCATCTGCATGACTTAGATTATTGGTTACATTGATATGTGATAGATAATGGATACAAGAATGTGTGTATATGTATACACACACAAGCATCTTATTACTTAGATTATCTCTATTCTAGATAAGCAGAAGAGGAAAAAGAGTTAATGTCACTTCAGAAAAAAATTATTTGGATAAGGCATTAATTAATCCCGTAAGAAAAATAAAACAACCTAGGACCAGATGGATTAAAAAAATTAATGCTACCAAACATTTAGCAAAAGATTAACTCTAATACCACATAAATTACAGGTATCCCTTCCATCTTCCTGGTTTAAGGGATGTGGTAGCCTTCTGATCTGGAAAATCAGAGCAAAAATTTTGGTCCTCCCTTTGTACCAGAAAAAAAGTATGATTTTTCCCTTTTTTCTTTTATGTGGTATTTATAATACTAAAATACTATACTATATACTAATACTATAATAAATATATACT
>NW_025372609.1:0-6781 GCF_016433145.1 Gracilinanus agilis
ATAAAATATATAAATTTAATATATAATTATTTTTATAATTATAAATAATATTTAATAAAAATTAAAGTGCCGGTAGGTTAACTTCTTAAAAGAATAGTAAAGACTTTCCAATTAACAAATTGACAATTTGGATGAAATGCATCTTTTAAAAGGTTCCAAAGGAGAATATTTAGGGTTAAAGTAAGGGGAGGGAGGAATCCTAACAATTAGATCTATCCAAAAGAGGAAAACAGTGTCTCTAGAGATTCAGATTACCTTCAGTGTACTCTCCAAACGGAGGCTAATTGACCATTTGTCTTGCAAGTTGTAATAAGCATTCATATTTGGGTATGGGTTAGACTAGATGGCATTTTAGCTTATTTCCAATTCTAGAATTCTATTAACAAAATGCTTTGTACATAGCATAAGTTAAAGACATATTTTTGATTGGCTGAACATGGAAAACAATGCGAAGGGATATAAAGGTTAAGTGTGCTTTAGTAACTAGTGCACAGCCATACTAAAATACTCGTCTAAAATATTTTTGACTAAATGAGATTCTTACATCATATAGATGCCCCTATATTCCAAGTACTCTTTTTATATAAAGCAAAGCATGATGAAGAACTAAAGTTAAAATATAGAATAGAATTCAATTAGAATTGATTAAATAAATAATGTTACTTTCAGAACTTTTCAAGATTGTGATATTCCTCCAAATTACATCCATGACAAAATAAATTTATCTTTAAGATAAAGTAGATTTCAATGAAATACTGGCTTTCAGCAATTACAGATGTGTATATGATGATATGTACTTCCCCTGTCTGGTTCTTCTATAATCTCACTCTCAAATGCCATTAATGGGAGTGACAATGTAACCCAGGAGTTGTGAACTTGTGTGAGAGATGCTGAGGAACCATTGCACATTCATAAATCCATGGAAAGCTTCAATTTTGGTCCTCTACATGATGTATACACAATGATTCACTATCTTCTCCCATTATATAGGAACTGGGAATCCTAGATATATACTATGGTAGCTCCATAAAAGTAAGAACAATCAAATTTAGAATTTTCATTCATAGAAACTGAAGAGTAAGCAAAACTGGTGAGATTTGATGCCATGGCAGAAATGGTCTGGTAGGTTTTCTAAACTGGTCCCTTTCTCATTTAAATTGATTCTGAAGATGAATGTAGATTTGAGGAGCTCCAAAAAACTTTCCCATATGTACTTAGTTTTGTTTTACTTAATAAAGCATTATTTCAGTAAACAACCAAAATATATTATTGCTTCACAAGGTTTACTTTTGATAAGGGGAACAGAGAAATGTGTAGTTGCCTTAACAAGGTTGTTTATTCCTAAAGTGATGTCCCTTGGTTATCATCTGAACTCTCATTTAAGATAACATAAACATATTCAATGCAGACAGAATTTCTAAAATTATCATATTTGTAAAGCATCTCTGCCTCCAAAACCGACATTCCCAAGAACAGAGTATGTCAATCAGAGGACAGTGTGTGTACTCCTACAGATAGTGATCATAATTATAAATCATGCCCAATGCTGAGGTGCTGTGCAGTGAGGAAAGTAATTGGACCTTGTGATTCACATGTCTGATGAATTTCAAATCAGTGGGATTGCCCAAAGGCCACTTTATATACAGAACCAAAAACAAATAATCCTAGTTCTGACAGAAATATTACTTTTGGCTTAATAAAAACAAACTCACATGGAGATTTTTCAAATATAATTAGGGTTTGTGTGCTCACAAAGCATTTCTCAGTTGTTACTCCATTCAGTCATTCACTCGTCTAAATCATGTAACTGATTTGTATGTTCATATTGACATGCCTTTCATACAAGGTGATATTTATCCCCAAAATAAAAGAATATATAATCATCAGGTTTTAAAAAAAGATTCATTAGTATATGAATAGTGTTTGTAAAGTGGGCATGTTTGGATAAGACTTTGTAAAAGTACTAACATAATATCTTCCCTTGGAAAGATAATGTTTGGTTCTACTGTTCATTTGGGCCATGCTTAAAAGATATACGAGGGATCAATAAGCTTTTCTATGTTTTTATATGAAAAGATGCCTACAACTTGGTAAAGTTTTGTGTTTTCTGTTGTTGACATCAAACCAAAGCAAACAACAAAATAATATTTCAAAAAGAGCATGCTTTTAATAAAACCAAAGACATCAGAATTTAGGGTATTCAACCATCTTCATTGATTTCCATTAGCAATAAAAACTATGTTCTTATTATATGTGTTTCTTCAAAAGTAACAGATGAGCTAATAATCTACAGTTTCACTTTTTCTTTGTATCCTGAAAATCTTGAATAACACCTTATACATAATGGGTACTTAAATGATACTTGTTAAATGGCTCTGCATTGAACATTTTACTATTAAAATCATTTTCATAATTTAGTTCTTAAAATGGAACTTGTTTACAAATGGCTGATAGTGCAAAGACTTTTACTTTAAATCTGTAGAGATGATTCTTTGAAAAATAAGTATTTTGTGCACAGACATGGGGCCATCTTAGAAGACAATGCTTCTCCTTGAAATAAGATGGCTAAGTTAATTTATTTTCTACTTCTATTGTCAAATCTATATACACATCCATGTAATTTCATCAAAAAATAGGAAAATTTTGTTTTATTCCAGGAAAATTTACAAATTATTCTTTTCTTGCAAAATACAAAGTAGAAACTTTGTTGCTCTCTCTTCTAATGTCATGACTCAGAAGAATGGTAAGTTTCCATCCCATTCCTCCGTTGCAATCTAGATAAGTTTCTTCCCAGGAAAGCCTTATCTTGCTTCTTCTTTCAGGGGAAGTTTCCTTACCTTGTAGTGTCTTAGGGGATCCCTTAATAAGGAACAAATGGCCTGCCCCTTTGTCTCTTCCAAGGTTAACGATTGCTTCCCAAGTTCTCTCCCTCTCACTCCTAACTGACATGACTTTGGAAAATTGATTTATGGTTGTCATTTTTGTTGCTTGTCAATTCGTAGTACCTGTCTCAGTCATATAATGGTGAGTTATGGCAATGTATGGAAATAAAAACAATACCAGGAAATTGAAGATGCATACAAAAGAGTAGTGCTGTCTTGTAAAAATAAAAAGGAAATCTAAAGATCAAAGGGGGAAAAACAGAGTATTACTAGGTGCTAAAGATAAAGATGTTTATATTTTAATTATGGTGGAAACAATACGATAAAATATGGATTTTTCTTTTCTTCTAATTAAGAAGGCAGGGTTACTAGAGTCTGATTTACTTCCTTTTTCTACAATGGAGAATAATATTGAAACAAGAGAATTGATCATAAGGCATTGATAAATAGTTCTTAGATCACATGAATGAGTTCAAGTCACCAGGTCCAAATGAAATACAATCTATTGAAAGAAATTCTTGATATTATTGATGAGCACCTTACAATGTTTTTTTTTAATGTACAGGTAAAGAGAGACAGAGAGAGAGAGAGAGAAAGAGATCACAGACAATAGAAAAATAGACTAAAATGAAAAAATGTCAAAAGAGTGACAAAAATAATCATTTTAAAAAGAAGAAAAAAGGTTTTTTGAATTTAAAATTACTGCATTTAACTCTTACTGGGAAAATTTTAAAAGGAATAGTTATGAGGGATACCTTTGTGGAGTTAGATACAATATGAGAGTTCAAAGAGGTGGATACAAAAGTGTGATGATAGGCAGCTAGACTTTAATAAGGATCTGTGTTTAAATTCTGCCTTTGTTGTATAGACTATCTTTTTTATGTTGGGCAAGTAATTTAACATCTCACTTTCTTAGACCATCTTTCTAAGAGTACAAGTTGCAGATAAATCATTAACTTACTTTGCTAGAGGGTATTTTATCCCTCAGGAATTCCCTATATCAATTAAATTACAGGTCCACTTCTATTCTTATTCCCAACAAGTGATCACCATCAGGGTCCATTGATTTATTTAAAATAAGTAGATATTCCAAACTCTTTTTTTTACTTTTTGATAAGATTATTCTCAATAGGCAATCATTATATTTAGGTGTTTTTGTTAAAAAATTAATTCCAATAAAGCATATAACAAAGACTAGTGATAAAATGGTGTCATATACTCCAAGTGGTAGTACAACAAGATGAATTGAGAACGTAAGTAGAGACTGTATATCTATTAGTCAATCATTCAATAAACATTTATGCACCAATTATGCACCAGGCACAGTGCTATTACTCAAGTTCCATCCTATCTGAGGTCAGAGTAGTGACAAGGTGATAACATTTATGTTCTAGTTACTTTCAAAGACTATATGCTAAATTTTATAAGATTTATCATTTACATTGGTAGAAATACATGCTATTATGAAATTATGGTTCCCAATAGAAAACCTCAACTGCGTCCTGGACTGGTCCTGTTTCCAATGATCTTGAATTAATGAGTTCATCCAATAAATAAACTGCTTAACTTATTTGGATAATGTATTCTTTATATTGTTCTTTTTAAGTCTCAATACAGGAATAAATCATAGAAGAAAGTCTCTCTTAAGCCTAGGTCACATGTTAAACAATACAGTCTATTTTCAACCCAAAAAGTTCATATAATGTGGAATTCAGTTTGTTTGATACACCCACATTTTCCCTTGCTCTGAGTGGACAAAGGACTTATAGGAAATACAACTTTTTATTGCCTACTGATCTTCAACTATGACATACAATAGGTAAAATATTTAAATGAAGTACTCAGAAACACCAGAGATGGGGTATAATTTCTCTCTATAAGATAAGAATCTCAACTTGATTAATGAAATAAAAAGTCCTAAGTATAAAACTGGAGAGGATGCTATAGTGCATTTTGTCCAATCTCCTAATTTTATAGATCGAAACTGAGGCTAAAAAACTTTGTTACTTCCTCAGAGATCCACAGGTAATAAATAAGAAAAAATGGCATTTGAATCCTGATTTTCTTTCTCTAAATCCAGCATTCTTTCCTCTAGATAACATTTCTATCAGTTCTGTTTTTTTTTCCTTTTTCTATAAAAGTCTGATCGTTGTCAGGTCACTTTTATTATTTCTCATCATTGTTTATGTCATGCAGTTCATACTCACAAACTCAGCAAGGAACATAATTTCACTTTTCTATGTGTGACCTTAAAACCTCTGTGACTAAGAGTTTGGTCTTATCCTTTCATTTTCTTTATATCTCTTCAGGATTATAAAATTATAGCTAGGACTAGAATAGGCAAATATATCCAAATGGAGGAAAACATAAGCAAAGAGAACCTCAGACAATTATCATGATAAAAAATTGGCAATTTCTGAGGCAGAATTCAAACCTAGGCATTTCCAACTTTGTGTCCAATACTATTTCTACTAATCCAGAAGGTTTTCATATTAGCTAACTCATCCAATTTTATTTCCTTGGAAATTTAGGTTCAATGTGCCATCTATATTATTATCTAAATTATTGAATAAAATTATTTAATAGACTTGGACTAAGGACATATCCCTGGGGCATAAACTTAGAGATTTCCTTTCCAACCTTTGGCTTCAGTATTTACCTAATAATACATCTTTATCTTGCCCACAATAACATGAGAGTCTGTCAAATGCTTTATCAGCATCAAGGTTATATTTTGGCCATGAATATACCCCTTTCCTACTAATATAAAAAAGTGTAAAGCCAAGTTTGACATGATCTGTTGTAAATAAACCTGCTATCTGCCTTACTGTTCACTGCTTCCCATATGAAACTTAAAAAAAAAAACCTTCAATATAGTTGCATGTATAACAATTTAGCAATTGTTCCTCCTTTCTATGTTCCCTTTAATTGTTTGTGACTTTTCATAACTATGTTTCTGGTTATGTTTTCCATTTTATAATTATGTATGCATGTGGTGATGTTCACTTCTCCTTTTTTCTCAGTTTATTATTTCATACATTTCTTACATTTTAAGCTCCTCATATTTGACACTCAATTATTTTATAGAATCCCATTATATTGTTGTCTTCTTGTTAATTTAGTCATTTCCCATTTGCTGGTTATTTAAGCTATTTCTAGTTGGTTTTATTCAATTATAAATAATGCTACTAGAAATATAGTTAAATAGACAGCTCTTTTTCTTTTCTTTTTGATAATGTTTATAGAGTATATTACCAATAATGGGATTGTTGCATCATAATATATGATTATTTTTGTCTTATAGGAGAAATGGTTCCATGATCTTTTTATTTATATTATCCCAGAGAAGCTTAGCAGTAATAAAAGCCTGTCATTTGAAGGTCATCTTTATCACAGCCTATTTACTATATTGGGACAACAAAAAAAACGTTAAGTTTAAGTGTATCTTTTGTAATTCTAATTAACACTTTTAAAAAGTGCTTCTCTTTCAATTCCTTTCTTTGCATCTCTTTAAAAAATCTGCATCTTTACCTTCCCCTCTGTCACTTTTCATAAGTTGTTAAAAGAGAGGTTGCAGAGACATATACACCATGTTCATGTTCCAATTAAGGAATGTTGACTCTGTAATAATCTTCTTTCCCTTTTTTTATCTTTTAAAACTAAAGTAGATATTATGTTTACTTTGTTTAAAACACTAAACATTACTCATTAACTGAATCTTTAGATTGCATCCTACTCTAAAGCTGTTTTTCAAAGGGTTAATGCCCATTTTATACTTTTGAACATTTTAAGGCACATTTAAAAGGAACACATTGTTAAAGGGAGATAATCAATGATTATCAGTATAAGACCTCAATAAGAAGGTCCTACTTTGTATATATATATATACATATATATGT
>NW_025372610.1:0-6140 GCF_016433145.1 Gracilinanus agilis
AAAATAAATAAAATAATAAAAATTAAATTAAAATGTTAAAATATATAAAATTAGGCCAAGTACAAAAAAATTAAAAGAGTGGCTGGGGATCTCTATATCTTGTGGCTTTGAGTTCCTTAACTCCAGTCCTGAAGAGGAGAGCAACAAGTTGGGACTCAAAGGATGCCCGGCAGATTCGTGCTTTGATGACTCACCTCGGGTAGGGCTCATGGGTGGCACCCGGTGGAGTCATTGGTCGTATTCCAGAAAGCAGCCCCAGAAACCTTCCACTTGGTGCTTCTGATTGAGCAGGCCAGCTAAGTACCGGTCAGAGGGCCTGTCGCCCCATTATTCCTCCTTTCTGAACGAGGGGAATTTGTCCTTTGTTCCGTTTGTCCAACAGAAAGAAGCCCCCCCTGGACCAGGAGGCCTTGTCCGTGCCCTGAAAAGATGAGCAGAAGGAGAGGGGAGGGGAGAAGCCTCTGAGACTCAGAAACACTCCCAAATAGGAACAGAATCAACATTTAATAACGGCCTGGTGGTGGGTTATTGAAATTCCACTTTATTACTAAGTGTATTTCCAGGTTTAATAACCATGTAATTGGTTCATCTATTCCATAGTCAGACTTCAGCAAATATGTTTTTCATAATTAGTTGATGTTTATTTAACGGGAATAACTAGCCCATTAAATTTAATGAGGTGTATTATCAGGTACATGGTGGGGTTTTTTATGAACCTCAATATGTGTTTTATAAAGTTGGTGTACAGCCACCCCAGCGTCACCAGTCCTCGAGGCGGAGGGGAGGCTCCCCCAGAAGAGACTCCCAGCCTCAACCTCCCCTGGGCTCAAATGAAGCTCTGCTCTAGCCAGTGATTCCTGAGGCCGGGACCCTTGACCGTCCTCCATTCTCTCTGCTTCCCTTCCTCAGCCACCCAACAATGGGCCTGTTGTTCAGGGTGTGAGAGCCTCCTTTCCTCTATTGAGAGGATTCTGGGATACAGGCAGCCCAGGTGAGCAAATGCCCAGGTTCGTGCCGGAGACCAGCCTTTCTGGAGCCCATCTTGCCGCCTCAGAACACTCCAGTTTCACTTCTAATTTGTCCTCTTTTTCGGCCAGGGCCTTTCCTGGCTCCCCCCAGATTCTGGAGGCCCAAAGATGCTTCACTCCATTGTCCTGGCTTACTGTCCCTGAGCCAGAGCCCTCCAGGGCCACCCCCAGATGTCTTTCTTTCTTTTTAAAAAAAAAAAATTTTTTTTTAGACCCTTGAACTTCGGTGTATTGTCTCATAGGTGGAAGAGTGGTAAGGGTGGGCAATGGGGGTCAAGTGACTTGCCCAGGGTCACCCAGCTGGGAAGTGTCTGAGGCTGGATTTGAACCCAGGACCTCCCATTTCTAGGCCTGACTCTCAATCCACTGAACTACCCAGCTGCCCCCCAGATGTCTTTCTGAAATGACTCTTCACGGGCGTCCAGCCTAAACTCAGCTTCCCACAGAGCTGGACTCCTCCTCTTAACTAACTTAATCCTTAGGTTCTTTCTCTCTTTCCCTCTCTGACTCATTCCTGCTTTCCCCCTCTCTTTCCCACGCCTCCACTCCCTGGAGAGAGGAGAGTCCAAAGCTGTCTATCACCCATTGTTTAGCTTCCACCCAGACAACCCGGGGCCCATCTCCAATGAACAGTTATCCAGGCCCTCCATTAAGCAGGGAGATACAAAATAGACACCCGAGGGGGCTAGGCACCTCCCTGGGAGGCGGGGAGCTCACTGCACTCTGCTCTCCCCGGGGGAAATCGGTACCCCACCATCCTGCACTTAATTACATCCTGTCTCAGATTATCCTTTCCTTATTTCATGGGTATTACCTGGGTCTCACCAACGACGCTGGAATCCCTTTGAGGGCTGGGATGATGGGCGAGACAGTGCGCTCTGCTGGCCTGAGCTCCGGCTGGAGTTTGTACCTCTGGCCCTCTGGGCACTGTTTAGTTCCCTTTAGTGCCCTTTGAACAAACCGCCGATTCTTCCTGGGACTCATTTTCTTAATCTATAAAATAAAACTAAATGACTTAAAAAAAAAAAACACAACCCTTATCTTCCATCTTAGAATCAATCCTGGATATGGGTTCCAAGGCAGAAAAAATGGTGAGGACTAGGCAGGGGGTTGATTTGCCCAGGATTACATAGTGAGGAAATATCTGGGGTCAGATTTGAACCCCAGGACCTCCCTTCTCTAGACCTGGCTCTCAATACACTGAGTTACCTAGGTGCCCCCAAATTAAATGACTTTTAAAGTATATTCTAGTTCTTGGGTACTGAGACTAAGATTCTGTTCCAAGTTTTTAAGATTAAAAATCAAAGGGGCAGAGTAAATAGAGACCGGAGGTCCTGGTTCAAATCTGGCCTCAGACACTTCCCAGCTGTGTGACCCTGGGCAAGTCACTTAATCCCCATTGCCTAGCCTTTACCATTCTTCTGCCTTGGGACCAATACAGAGTATTGATTCTAAGACAGAAGGTGAGGGTTTAAAAAAAGGATTAAAATTCAATGATTCTAATATTCTACACTTCTGTTTCTTTTTCTAAATTTTATTTTTATTGTCATACAAAACACACTTCCATTTTGGTCATTGTTGCAAGCGCACACTCAAACAAAACCAACACCCGCCTGCTAAAACCATAAATACACTGATGTGAAAGACGACGCCGACGGATCTTTCTCCGGAGGTGGAGAGCCTTCCCCGTCATAGTCTTTCAGGATTGTCCCAGATCAGTGCCTTGCTGAGAGGAGCCGAGTTTTTACAGATCATCAGCGTCCAACATTGCCGTTACAACATTACAACGTTACAACATTACAACGTTACAACATTACAACATTCTCCCTGTTCTGCTTACTTCACTCTGCATCCGTTCATGAAGGTCTTTCCAGCTCTTTCTGAAATCATCCTGTTCATCATTCCTCATAGCACAATAGGATCCCATCACCAACATGGACCACAATTTGTTTAGCCATTCCCCAACTGACGGACATCCCCTCATTTTCCAATTCTTTTAGACTTCTGTTTCTAAAAGCCTCAAAGTCAGTACTGCTAAGATTCTAGGCTTCTAAGTTCCCCAAACCCTAGAATTTTTTAAAATCCTAAACCTCCGAGATTCTAGAATTTTTGATGGGTCACCAAATCCTCTAGGCTAAATAGGGAGACAGAACTCCCACTCATGGAAGACTGGAGGATTCTTGGAAAACACTTTTCAGACAAAGGAGCTATGTGCCGAAATGGAATAGATGTTGAATTTGGAATCCCAGAACCTGGATTTGAATCCTGCTTTTACCATTTGCTCCCTGTCTGTGACGCCCCTTCTTCCCTCACCTTGGACTCTAAAAGGAGAGGATTGCACCAGATGACCTTCAAGAACCTTTCAGGCTCCCTTGCTATGATACTATGAGCTCATTTGGTTCTTACAACATCCCTGGAAGGTAGACAGAAGAAGTATTATCATCTCCATTTAGCTTTTGGGAAAACGGAGTCCCAGGAATGAATTGCACCAGGATGTGGTCATGTCAGAGCTGGGATTTAAAGAGAGGCCTTCTGAGTCCCAGCCCAGAGCCTTTTCTAGGTCACACTTTACACGCTGAAGTTGTCTTTATATCCTCGACACTTACAATTCCCAGCATTACTGGGGTTTGTAAGTGCAATCAATTGACTGATAGAAGCATAAACTCCTTCGGGAGGCTTCAATGGGCTGCCCAGTCCAAACCTCTGGTCCTGAATGCTGGAGTCAATATCAGTGTTCCCAAACTTTTTTGGCCTCCTGCCCCCTTTCCAGAAAAAAATATTACTTAGCCCCCTGGAAATTAATTTTTAAAATTTTTATAGCAGTTAATAGGAAAGATAAATGCACCTGTGGCCATCACTGCTTTCCTGGATCACTGCAGCACCCACCAGGGGGCAGTGGCACCCACTTTGTGAATCACTGAGTTAGAGGATTTTTCCATTAAGGAAAGCCATAGCATTGGCTTGGGAGAAAAGATGAGTCAGTTTGAAATTCAATAGCACGCAAGAGCTTATCAAATAGCTATTGTGTACGCTCCAGGTGTGGGTAGAAAGAAGATAATCACTGTCCTGAAGGGGAGAGTGGACTCACGTAAAGGAAAAAGAGAATAACTTTAAACAAAACGTGTTCAGTGCCCCCATGTCCATTGTACTGGTACAATCTTCTTTAGGGGGTCCCAATAAAAAGGCTTGGTGTTTGTGAAGTTTTCCTGGAAATAAAGTTGGGCCTTAGGACCAGAGTCTCAGAACCAGAAGAGACCTCAGAGGTCATTTACTTCAACTTCCTCATTTTGTAAAGGAGGAAACAGAGGCCAGGAGAAAGGATGTGACTAAAGTACCAGAGTGGCAGATTAAAGCCCAGGAACCCTGATTCCAATCTCAGGGCTCTTTCACAGTTGTTATTCGATTGTATACAACGCTTTATGACCCCATCTGGGATATTCTTGGTAAAGACACCAGAGTGGTTTACCATTTCCTTCTCGAACTTATTTTACATACGAGGAAACCAAGGCAAACAAGGTTAAGTGACTTGCCCAGGTCATCCAGTTATAAGTGTCTGAGGCTGGATTTGAACTCAGGAAGATGAATCTTACTGACTCCATGGCACCCCTAGTTGCCCACAGAAGACACAAAGGTAGTTAGTTGTAAAGAGAAGCCTTACTGGATGAGAGCCCAGGATATATGAACTTATTGGATTTAAAGTTTCCTAGGACCTTTAAGCCCATAGTCACATCCCTACATCTTACAGATGAGAAAGCTATAGGGAAGAGAGTTTTGGTGGCTTGCTGCAAGTGATACAGCTAGCAAATAGCAGAGCCAAACAGTGTTCAGATGAAGAAATGAAAGCCATCTATAGTCATATGAAAAAATTCTCTAACTCCCTCTTAATTAGAGAAATTCAAATTTGAGCAACTCTGAGATACCATCTTACACCTATTATATTGGCTATTAGGACAGAAAAGGAAAATGATGAATGTTGGAAGGGATGAAGGATTGCATTGGGATGCTAATTGGGATACTAATTACTAGGAAAATTGGGATACTAATACACTGTTGGTGGAGTTGAGATCTGATCTAATCATTCTGGAGAGCAAATTGGAACTCTAAAAATTGTACATATCCTTTGATCCATCACTACCACTACTGGTAGGGGGCAGTTGGGTAGCTCAGTGGATTGAGAGCCAGGTCTAGAAATGGGAGGTCCTAAGTTCAAATCTGGCTTCAGACACTTCCCAGCTGTGTGACCCTGGGCAAGTCACTTGACCCTCCATTGTCTACCCTTAACACTCTTCTACCTTGGAGCCAATACACAGTATTGACTCCAAGATGGAAGGTAAGGGCTTAAAAAAAATACCACTACTGAGTCTGTATCACAAAGATTTAAAAATGGAAAGGGACCTATTTGTATAAAAATATTTATTGCAGCTCTTTTTGTGGTAGCAAAGAATTGGAAATTGAAGGGTTGTCCACCAATTGGGGAAGAGCTATGTAAGGTGTCATATATGATAGTGACAGAATACTATCATGCAATAAGAAATGACAAGCAGGATGATTTGAGAAAAATCTAGTAAGACTTACATGAACTAATGCAAAGTGAAGTAAGCAGAACCAGAAGAACATTGTACACAGTGATATTAATATTTCTTGATGAACAACTGTGAATAATTTAGTTATTCTCAGCAATGCAGTGATCCAAGACAACACCAGAGACTCAGGATGAAAAATGCCAACTGCCCTCGAAGGAAAAAATTGATGGTCTGAATGTAGACTGAAACTTACTATATTTTGTTTTCTTTCTTCTTTTTTTTAAATTTGAGATCTCTTCCTCAAAATGAATAATATGTAGAAATGTTTTTACATTTTACATATACAGATTACTTACCATCTCAGGGAGGGGAGAGGACAGAGAAGGAGTGAGGGAGGGAGGATCAGAAGGGAGAGAATTTGAAACTCAAAACTTTTTTCAAAAGAATGTTAAAAATTATTTTTACATGTAATAGGGGAAATAACACTATTAAAAATATATATACACATACACATACACATACACATACACATACACATACACATACATATACATATACATATACATATACATATACATATACATATACA
>NW_025372611.1:0-1491 GCF_016433145.1 Gracilinanus agilis
CTACAACAAGAGGGCAATATAGACATTGAAAGGATTCATAGAACACCCACCACATTCGATCCAGAGAAGAAAACGACCAGAAATATAATTGCCAAATTCAAGAGCTCTCAAGCAAAGTAAAAAGTCTTACAAGAAGCCAGAAAGAGACAATTCAAATATCAAGGAACACCAATAGGATCACACAGTATCTGGCAGCCTCCACACTAAAAGACCGTAAGGCTTGGAATACAAAATTCAGAAAGGCAAGAGAGCTGGGTCTGCAACCACGGATCAACTACCCATCAAAATTGACTATATATTTCCAGGGGAAAGTATGGGCATTCAACAAAATTGAAGAATTCCAAGTATTTGCACAGAAAAGACCAGGGCTAAATGGAAAGTTTGATATCCAACCACAAAAATCGAGAGAAACATGGAAAGGTAAATAAGAAACAGAGGGGAAAGAAAGAAAACTTATAATTTTTAAATTTGCCTAGTTAAGGGCCTCAATAAGATCTAATTATATGTATTCCTATGTAGAGAAATGTTATGTATAATTCTCTGTAGTGACCTCTTCACTATTATAGTATCCACTATTATAGTAATGAGAAGAATAATTCACAGGGTGAGGGTGGAACACTAAATAATCTAAGATGACATGGGGGATGGGAAAGAGGGGGTGAATAGTAGGGGACACCAAGAGAAACTTGAGTGAATAAGAAAAATGGGATATTCTATTACACACAAAGAGGGTATGGGAAGGAGAGGGGAAAAATACTATTATAAGAAGGAGAGGAAGAGAGCATTAAGAGGTAATAATCAAACCTTTCTCTCAATGTAATGAACCTGGAGAGGGAAGAGTAGCTATACTATCCATTGGGACATAAAACTCTTATCTAACCCTTCTGAGAAAGTCAGAAGGGATAAATCAAGGGAAACAGGGGAGTGGGGAGGTCAAAAAAAGGGAGGGGAGAAGAAGGGAGACGGAATTCATAAGGCCTTTAAAAACAAAAAGAGGGGGAAAATAAGGGAGGGGGTAGAAAGGGAAGTCAATCAAGGGAAGGGATAAGGGATAGGGTCTTAATAGCAAAGCACTGGTTTTAAAGGAAATAGTTTAAGGAGAAGGGGTAGGAATAGGGGAGGAAACGAAAATGTCAGCAAATGCACAACTGATGATTATAACTCTGAATGTGAATGGGATGAACACGCCCATAAAACGGAAGCAAATAGCAGAGAGGATTAGAAACCAAAATCCTACAAAATCCTTGAAGACAAAATAATGTCTACAAGAAACACATATGAGGCGGGTAGACATACACAAGTTTAAGGTTCAGGGCTTGAGCAAAATCTTTTGGGCATCAAATGAGAAAAAGAAGGCAGGAGTGGCTATTATGATTTCTGACAAAGCCAAAGTAAAACTAGATATGATTAAAAAAGACAGGGAAGGTCATTACATCCTGATTAAAGGCAGTATAAACAATGAGTAAATAACACTGCTCAATATATATGCAC
>NW_025372611.1:1585-5549 GCF_016433145.1 Gracilinanus agilis
AATAAGAAAGAGGTAAGAGAGGTGAATGAAGTCCTAGAAAAATTAGATCTAATTGATATGTGGAGGAAAATAAATAGGGACAAAAAGGAATACACCTTCTTTTCAGCTGCACATGGCACATTCACAAAGATTGACCATGTAATAGGGCATAGAATCATGGCAAACAAATGCAAACGAGCAGAAATAACAAATGTAGCCTTCTCAGATCATGATGCAATAAAAATAATAATTAGTAAGGGCACCTGGACAGGAAAATCAAAAACTAATTGGAAATTAAATAATATGATTCTCCAAAACCAATTTGTCAAAGAAGGAATCATAGAAACAATCAACAATTTCATTGAAGAAAATGACAATGATGAGACATCCTACCAAACTATGTGGGATGCAGCCAAGGCAGTACTCAGGGGAAAATTTATATCCTTGAGTGCATATATTAATAAATTAAGGAGGGCAGAGATTAATGAATTGGGCATGCAACTCAAAAAATTAGAAAGCAAGCAAATTAAAAATCCCCAGATAAAAACTAAATTAGAAATATTAAAAATCAAGGGAGAAATTAATAAAATCAAAGGAAAAGAACTATTGAATTAATAAATAAGACTAGAAGCTGGTACCTTGAAAAAACAGATAAAATAGACAAAGTATTGGTCAATCTAATAAAAAAAAGGAAAGAAGAAAACCAAATTGATAGTATCAAAGATGAAAAGGGAGACCTCACCTCTAATGAAGGGGAAATTAAGGCAATCATTAAAAGATATTTTGCCCAATTACATGGCAATAAATATAACAAACTAGGAAATATGGATGAATATTTACAAAAATATAAACTGCCTAGATTAACAGCAGAAGAAATAGAATACCTAAATAATCCCATATCAGAAAGGGAAATTGAACAAGCCATCAAAGAACTCCCTAATAAAAAATCACCAGGGCCTGATGGATTCACAAGTGAATTCTATCAGACATTCAAAGAGCAACTAATCCCAATACTATACAAATTATTTGATATGATAAGCAAAGAAGGAGTCCTACCAAATTCCTTTTATGACACAAATATGGTACTGATTCCAAAGCCAGGGAGATCCAAACAGAGAAAGAAAACTACAGACCAATCTCCCTAATGAACATAGATGCAAAAATCTTAAATAGAATACTAGCAAAGAGGCTCCAGCAAGTAATTAAGAAGATCATCCACCATGATCAGGTGGGATTTGTACCAGGAATGCAAGGTTGGTTCAACATTAGGAAAACCATCCAAATAATTGACCATATCAACAGTCTAACAAACAAAAATCACATGATCATCTCAATAGATGCTGAAAAAGCCTTTGACAAAATACAGCATCCATTCCTATTGAAAACATTGAAAAGTATAGGAATAGAAGGACCTTTCCTAAAAATAATAAACAGTATATACCTAAAACCATCAGGAAACATCATATGCAATGGGGATAAATTAGAAGCCTTCCTAATATGATCAGGAGTAAAACAAGGATGCCCATTATCACCTCTATTATTCAACATAGTACTAGAACCCCTAGCAGTTGCAATTAGAAAAGAAAAAGAAATTGAAGGTATCAAAATAGGCAAGGAGGAGAATAAGTTATCACTCTTTGCAGATGATATGATGGTCTACTTAAAAAATCCTAGAGAATCAACTAAGAAGCTTGTAGAAATAATCAACAACTTTAGCAAAGTTGCAGGATACAAAATAAATGCAGATAAATCATCAGCATTCCTATTCCTAACCAAAAGATTAAAGCCAAAAACCAAAAGATTATAGCCGAAAACCAAAAGACTAGCTGAAAACCAGCCCTTAAAGACTAGAATCAAACAATTAGAAGCCAATAATCTCGCAAGACAACAAGAACAAATAAAACAAAGTCAAAAGACTGATAAAATAGAAGGAAACATGAAATATCTCAATGAGAAAGTGACAGACCAAGAAAACCTGTCTAGAAGAGACAATTTGAAAATCATTGGTCTTCCAGAAAAAGCAGAAATTAATAGAAACTTCGACTCCATACTTAAAGAAATTATTCAGCAAAATTGCCCTGAAGTTGTACAACAAGAGGGTAATATAGACATTGAAAGGATCCATAGATCACCCTCTACACTGGACACAGAAAAGTTAACACCAAGGAATATAATAGCAAAATTCAAGAGCTTTCAAGTAAAAAAAATCTTACAAGAAGCCAGAAAGAGGCAATTCAAATATCAAGGAGCACCAATAAGGATCACACAGGATCTGGCAGCCTCCACGCTAAAAGACTGCAAGGCTTAGAATACGATATTCAGAAAGGCAAGAGAGCTGGGCCTTCGGCCACGAATCATCTACCCATCAAAACTGACTATATACTTCCAGGGGAAAGTATAGGCATTCAACAAAATTAAAGAATTCCAAGTTTTTGCACAAAAGAGACCATGACTAAATGGAAAGTTTGATAGCCAAACACAAAAATCAATAGAAACATGAAAAGGTAAATAAGAAACAGAGGGAAAAGAAAGAAAACTAATAATCTTTTAAACTTGACTCTTTAAGGGCTTAAATAAGATCTAATTATCTGTATTACTATGTAGAGAAATGCTATGTATAATTCTCTGTAGTGAACTCTATTCACTATTATAATATTCACTATTATAGCAACCAGAAGAATAATTCATAGTGGGAGGACAGAATACTAAAGGTCTAAGATGACATGGGGGATGGGAAAGAGGAGGGGGGAATAGCAGAGGACACCAAGAAAAATCTGAGTAAATAAGAAAAATAGGATATTCTATTACACACAAAGAGGGCATGGGAAAGGGAGGGGATAAATACTATCATAAGAAGGAGAGGAAGAGAGCATTAAGAGGTAATATTTAAACCTTACTCTCAGTGTAATCAACCCAGAGAGGGAAGAGTAGCTTTATTATCCATTCAGATAAAAAATTCTATCTAACCATACTGAGAAAGTCAGAAGGGATAAACCAAAGGGAGCAGTGGAGTGTGGAGGTCAAAAAAGGGAGGGGAGAAGAAGGGAGAGGGAATTGATTAGGTCTTTAAAAAACAAAAAGAGGGGAATAACAAGGGAGGGGGCAGAAAGGGAAGTCAATCAAGGGAGGGGATAAGGGATACGTGCTCAAAGCAAACCACTGGTGTAAAAGAAAATAGTGTAAGAAGAAGGGGTGGGTCTAGGGGAGGATACAAAAATGTCAGTGAATGCACAACTAACAATTGTAACTCTGAATGTGAATGGGATGAACTCGCTCATAAAAGGGAAGCAAATAGCAGAGTGGATCAGAAACCAAAATCCTACCATATGTTATCTACAAGAAACTCATATAAGGCGGGTAGACAAACACAAGTTCAAGGTTAAGGGCAGGAGCAAAATCTTTTGGGCTTCAAATGAGAAAAAGACGGCAGGAGTTACTATTATGATCTCTGACAAAGCCAAAGTAAAAATAGATATGATTAAAAAAGACATGGAAGGTCATTACATCCTGATTAAAGGCAGGATAAACAATGAGGAAATAACATTGCTCAATATATATGCACCAAGTGGTATAAAAACTAAATTCATAAAGGAGAAACTGGCAGAGCTCAAGAAGGAAATAGATAGTAAAACCATAATAGTGGGAGATCTAAATATTCCTCTTTCAGATCTAGATAAATCAAATAAAAAAAAATAAGTAAGAAAGAGGTAAGAGAGGTGAATGAAGTCCTAGAAAAATAAGATTTAATTGATATGTGGAGAAAAATAAATATGGACAAAAAGGAATACACCTTCTTTTCAGCTGCACATGGTACATTTACAAAGATTGACCATGTAATAGGGCATAGAATCATTGCAAACAAATGCAAAAGAGCAGATATAATTAATGTAACCTTCTCAGATCATAATGCAATAAAAATAATAATTAGTAAGGGCACCTGGACAGGCAAATCAAAAACCATTTGGAAATTAAACAATATGATTCT
>NW_025372612.1:0-1889 GCF_016433145.1 Gracilinanus agilis
TTTCTTTCTTTCTTTCTTTCTTTCTTTCTTTCTTTCTTTCTTTCTTTCTTTCTTTCTTTCTTTCTTTCTTTCTTTCTTTCTTTCTTTCTTTCTTTCGCCACATGATTTTGAATCTCAGAAAAAGGGCTTCTGTTTAGTCAGAGAAAGCTGGGATCTTTTCTTATTTTCTCTGGACAGCCTCCCCCCTCTTCCTCCCTGGTGTGTCAGGCCTCAAATTACATAGCTGCAAGGAGTTTGATTTGTAAATGTCATGTTTGCATGCCACGGAGAAGAGGCCACTTAGTCTGCACGGAATCAATGGGCAGCCAGTCCAAGGGAGCCAAAAGCGGCCCGGTTAGGTACGTGGCAAAGGCTTCTCCACATCTCACCGAGGCCCCACTGAACTGCCATGGGGCCCCAGGCCGAAGTTAAAGTTAGCAGGGCAGTACACTATCACTCCGACTTGTTTAGATTTTTTTTTCTTTTGATTCCTGCCTTTGCCACATTCTGTCCATCCTCCTGACCATTCTTAGCAGCTGTAACAACACTGCGGTATTACCCGTAATTTGCAACTTATCAAACATGATTGAACCTTGTTCTTTTGTGTAAACGAAACAGAACTCTTTGGTTAGCTTTCTTTATACTTTGGAAAAAGCGCAAAGGAAACCAAAGCGGTGTTTGCATGCCAGACAATGAAACAGAGCCCAGAGTGTATACATGCCTTTGACATTGTAATTACTGAATGCATTTTATACTCCATGTATGGGCCCTGGCTTTGGCTGGGTGGAAATCAGCTGTATCAACATTTAATCAAAGTCTTATAGATTGGCCTTGTATATTTTTCTAATGTCAAAATCGAAATGCTGAGCCTAAAAAATAGGGTGAGGTTGGGGGGTGGGAGGAAGGATGGAAATCCATTTGAGATGCAGCACAAAAAATAATGAACTTTCAAGGCCCCGAGAAGTCCCCTCATTGCCTCCGACCTGTCAGTTAGCAAATAGAGCATGGACGGAGCAAATGGAAAAGAAGGATTATTCCTTCAGAGTTTTAGCAGCTTCCAATTCATTTAGCTGGAATTCCCTTCCTGCTTTCCCTCAGCCAAACAAAACCTGCTTTTCTTTTCAAGCCTCAGCATGAAAGCAAAGACCCCTGAACTTGGAGCCGGAGGGCTTGGAGGCGCATGCGAAGGGCCCCCCTCTACCTGGGGCCCCAGTAAGTCACAACTTCTTAGCCTTCATGTCCATATTTTTAAACGATAATAATAATAAGCCCTTGAGATCGAGGGTTTGGGGTGGTGCAAAATCTCTAGAACTACTTTATCTCATCCAGCCTCATGATAGACTTGGGAAGAAAGTGTGGATTGTTCTAACACTTAGGTGGCAGGCAAGAAAGAGTGGAGTCAAGAAGACAAGCTCAGATCCTGCCTCAGCCTCTCAGGGATGGTGTGGCCTTGGGCAGGTCACATAGGCTTTAGGAGAATTGAATAAGATAATGTATATCAAAGGCTTTAAAGTGTTGTGTGAATGCTGGCTATGGGCACACCCACTTTGCATCTGAAGATGACTTTTTAAAAAGTTCCCTCTTGACTAGAGGCCATTGGCAAGAGGCACTTTCCTCACTAAGCCAGAGCTGCCTCTCAAAATGAATGCACCAAGCTCTTTCAGTCATATTTGGAGGCAATTATCTGTTTTCCATCAGAGCTCTAAATTGCTTCCCCTTTAGGGAACATGATGTCCCCTTAGTCTACTCCACTATTCCTGCCATCCCCTTTCAGCTTCCTTTTGTGGACTGGCTTCCCTCATTAGATTGTAAACTCATAGAGGGCAAGAATTGGTTTCCTTTCTTCCTTCCTTCCTTCCTTCCTTCCTTCCTTCCTTCCTTCCTTCCTTCCTTCCTTCCTTTCTTCCTTC
>NW_025372613.1:0-3599 GCF_016433145.1 Gracilinanus agilis
ACACACACACACACACACACACACACACACACACACACACATTTCTTGGCTCTGGCTAGAACATGTCCCACTGAGGGTTCATGGACGAGGTGGGAACAGAATCTTGGGGGAAGTGAAAGATTTCAACAGATGAAGATTCGGGTTTGGGGGTGAGGGGGAATTCCATAACAGTGTGGGGGATGGTGATGCCGAGGCGCTGAAATAAGAGAGGGCAGGACTACAACAAGAGACCTATTGTGGAGGCTCTTTAATGCTAAGAGTGAGGGTTTTCTCCTTTCTTTGGTGGGCAGTGGGGAGCCACTGGAGGTTTCTGAGCTGGGAAGTGACTGAGTCCAATCAATGCAGTGTGTTTTGGAGAAGGAAGAACATAGGTGCAGGATGCCAGTCAGGAGGCTGTTATAAAGATCTAAGTAAACAGGGTACCCCTTTTCCCCCTACATCCTTTTGGGGGCTAAAATGATAGATAGCTCAGGGAGCAGAAACAAAGGGCCAGTGAGGAGGAGAGGGATCTCTGTGAGAGGATACCGGATGATCAGTGAGAGGATAAAATCAAGGGGATCAGGGCTCAATGAGATGTAGCTTGGGTTGGGGGGGATACAAGAAGTATCTGAGGTCAGATTTGAACCCAGGATCTCGGGGCCACTTAGCTGTCCCTGCTTCTCAGACTAAGGGCACTGAGGTTCCGTGAGAGGATGGGGACTGAGTGAAGAGATGGGGGCTCAGGGAAATGGTGGGGGCTGAGTGAGCAGGCGGGGGGAGCAGGGTCAGTTAGCTGAGGAAACCTGAGCCTCAGTCTTGCTGAGGCCAATCCCCCTCACCCCATTTCCTTTAATGTTCTACAAACTGAGATCGGGGAAATGCTGGGGACGGAGGTGGGGTGGAGCTTCAGCCTGAGCTCTGTTTTGAGTTCCTCCTTGAAGGAGACGAGGTTATGGGGGCAGGGAGCAGCCGCAGAGCCTTGGACTCAGCCCCTGGAGTTTTATGAGTTTCCTGTTTGAGAATGAGGCGGTTGATGCAAGGAGATAAGCTGAGGCAACTTCGGTTTATTTTGTCCTAGAAGCCTGGTTTGAATCAAGCCCACATGCCCAAGGTGGGTGGGGCAGCCATCTTCCCTCCTTTTTTCAGTTTTGAGGGGCAACGTTGTGCCCCAGACAACTAGGGAGAAACCCAGGGGGAAAGGAAGAGGCAAATACCCTGCCTGGACATGAGAGAGGGAAGCAACTCTTCCAATCAGGGAAGTCTTCCTGGAGGTAGGGGGCTTTCCAGGAACCTCCTAGATAACTGTGGAATGGAATTGGGCCACCTAAGGGCCAGGTAGGACAGGAAGAAGGTTGAAGAAGACCCTGAAGGCTGGCAGGAGTCATTTTCCTGTGTGGGTCCTTTTCTCTGCCCCGTGTTCCTTCCTATGAAGCCTCCCAGGATGGCCTCAGTCCTGGGCAGTGGTTCTGGGAACAATGGATGCCATTCTTCCTGGAGGCCACTCCCAGGAGCTCGGTACCCCAGAGAGGGTCTAGTGTAGGGTTCCAGGCTTCGGCATCTCTAGCCCGGAGCACAGCTCAGCATCCCCCAGGTTCTAGTCACCAGGATGCTTTCCTGGACAATTGGGTGAGTCGGCTCCCGCTTCCATCGTAGGTCTCAAGCATAGCTTAGCTTGGTGGAAGATGTCGCGCCACATTTCTGGGGGCCTGGAAAGATGGGGAACAAGTGGCTATAAGCTCAGGGGATCTGGCACAGAGCGATTGTTTTGGCTGTGCTGAGTTCGAGATATCTTTGAGACGTCCAGTTCAAAATGTCCAGCAGGAAGCTGGAGTTCAGGAGGGAGAAGGGGGTCAGCTGCCACCCACACGGAGACAACAATTGAAATCACGGTTGCTCGTGAAGCCAACAAGTGAGAGTGTAGGGAGGAGGGGGTTCAGGGTCTTGGGGATCCCCCAAGATGGGTTTCCAGCATGAGAATGAAGGGGTTGATGCGGAGATAAGCTGAGGAAACCTCAGAGTTTATTTTGTCCTAGAAGCCTGGTTTGAATCAAGCCTACGTGCCCAAGGTGGGTGGGGGGCATGTCCCCTCCTTCTGTACCCCAGAATGGGCAGGGATGATAAGCCAACAAGGCAGACTGAGGATTAGCCATCAGACACGGAGGAGGACCAAGAGAAAGCAGTGCCATGGAAACCCAGAGAGAAGAGAGGATCCACGAATAGAACACGGCCCACAGTGTCACACCCTGCACAGGACACAAATGGGGGAGTCTTTCGACCGACCCATCTGTTTCCACCCCCCCATTCTACTGGCTTAGTCTCGGGCTGGCTCCTGGGATGCCAGCCAGATGGCCTGGCATTCGAGGCTCTGCCAGGCTCTGTGGGTCAGTGGGAGGCCTCAGATTTAGCTGGTGGGATTTATGGAGGCTAAACCAAAGAGGGTGAAGATTCCAGGCATTTTGGCAGGGTGAGTAACTTCCTTTCTCCTGTGACTCACCAAGAGCCTTCTTAGCTTGCTTCTCCCCCCTGCAACCCCACCCCCCATGCTGAGGGAGGGTCCAGGCTGGGACCCCCCCCTCCCCTTTCCCTCAGACTATGACACGGACTCCTAAGCTGTAAACAACTTGGGGAGGGAAGTGAGAGGCACAAAAGGGAATAAAGGGCTATAGAGACCCCTCCCCCCCACATCTGGAGCAGCAGCTGCTTCCCCTGGGGAGGCCTAGGGTGAAGGAGGGCTGGACTGGGGCTTTGGGTGGGGCTGAGGTTAGGGCAGTCTGGTGTGGAGACAGGGGGATGGCCCAAATCCTCACTTAGTGGGGCGAGGTTTTCCTGTCCTTTGGGCTCCCCATTCCCAACCCCGTCCCCCTTCTGGGGTGCTTTTCGGATTCTGGATCTTGTTCAGCATTTCTGTCTCTTTCAACTTGTTTCTCTTTCTCTCTATTCCTCTCTATTTATTCCCATATAGCTCTGTCTGTCTTCTCTGTGAGTCTCTCCATCTCTCCCTGTCTCTCTCTGTGTCTGTCTCTGTCCCTCCTTCCTCTCCCTTCTCATTGCTCCACATCTGGGACTGTTTCTCCCTGTGTGTAATATGTGTATCTCTGTCTTCTAGTATCTCCATTATTCTTTTTCTCTGTCTCTCCCCTTTTCATCGGCTCCTCCTCTCTCTGCAGCTCCTTGTTTCTGGTCACTCTCAGGGTCTCAGTCCGTGTTTCTGTCTCCCTCCATGTCTCTGTGACTCTGTCAAGCCAAGACCTGGGGTTAGGAATGCTGACCCATTTTGTTTTATTTTTTTGTGTGGGAGAGAGTAGAACTAAAAATACTCGTTGGTCCTTGTCCCTTCCTTCCCCTTCCCTCTCCCATCTCCTAAGTGACCTGTCCTAGCCTTTCTCCAGATCCTTCCTCCAGAGCCTTGATGGGGGGTGGAGAGGGATATCCCAGAGGCCCGAGGGCTACCCTTTGGAGCTCAACCAGGCCACCAGCTGCCTCTGAGCCTGCTGCTCCTTCTCCCAACTCCATTCATTCATTCATTCATTCATTCATTCATTCATTCATTCATGAATCAAGCACTTTTGTACAGAACGGAGAGGTAATGATGGTGGTTTGCTCTCCCCTTCTTTCTTAAT
>NW_025372614.1:0-3928 GCF_016433145.1 Gracilinanus agilis
ATGTGAGTGTGTATATATATAAATATAAATATATATATATATATAATATATATATACCCTATACCAAGATAAGGTCAAAATGGATATGTGATTTATATATAAAGAGTGATACTATAACTAAGTTAGAGGAATACAGAATAGTTTACTTGGCAGATATTTGGAGAAAGGAAGAATTTATGACCAAATGAAATAGAGAGGATTATAAGATATAAAATGAATAATTTTGATTATATTAAAGTAAAAAGCTTTTGTACAAACAAAACTAATCTAACCAAGATTAGAAGGGAAACAAAAATGTGGGGGGAAAGTTCATAACAAATGACTCTGGTAAAGGTCTAATTTATCAAATTTATAAAGTTCTAAGTCAAATTTATAAAAATACAAGCTACTCCCCCAACAACAAATTGTCAAAAAAATACAAACAAGAAATTTTCAGATGAAGAAATCAAACCTATCAATAATCATAAAATGTTCTAAATCACTCTTGATTAAAGAAATACAAATTAAAACTATGTTGAGTTACCACTTCAAACCTATCAGATCAGCCAATATGGCTGTAAAGGAAAATGGTAAACACTAGAGGGGCAAAATTGGCAAAATTGGGACTATAATGCATTGTTGGTGGAATTGTGAACTGATCCAACCATTCTGGAGGGCAATTTGGAACTATGCCCAAATGGCTATAAAACTGTGCATACCCTTTGATCTGGTAATTCCACTTCTGGGTCTACATCCCAAAGAGATAACAAAAAGAGGAAAGGACCTACTTATACAAAAATATTTATAGCTGCTCTTTTTGTGGTGGCACAGAATTGGAAAATAAGGGGATGTCCATCAATTGGGGAGTAGATGAACAAATTGTGGCATATGTTGGTAATGGAATATTATTGTACTATAAGAAATAATAAGCAAGATGATTTCAAGCTGAAAATATCTGTGGGAACTGATGCAGAGTGAAATAAGCAGAACCGGGAGAACATTGTACATAAAAACAGCAATATTGGACAATGATTATCTGAGAAAACTTGGCTACTCTTAGCCATGCAATGATCTGGGACAATCCTGAAAGACTTATGATGGGGAATGCTATCCACCTCCAGAGAAAGAACTTTAGGAGTTGTCTTTCACATCACTGTATTTTTGGTTTTATTTGGGGGTTTTGGTTGTGTATGACTTTGCTCTTATGTCAATGACCAATATGGAGGTGTGTTTTGCATGACAATAAAAAGAAAAGAAGAAAGAAAAGAAAAGAAAAACCTATGGGCATAAAGGATTCAGAGAAGTAAGAGAAACAGATACAAAGTAAAGTGAATAGAACCTGGATAGCAGTCCATGAGATGACTATCATAATCTCAATAAAAAGAATAATGATGGCAAAAATGAAACTGTTCAACTGTAATGACCAATCATGGCCCCCAAAAGAAATGAGAAAATGTACCTTCCTTCTTTCCAGAAGTAGAAGACTATGAATGTAGACTACAGCATAATTGTCAGTTTTATTGTTGATATGTAGGGTAATTTTGTTGAACTGATTCCTCCCCCTTTTTTTAAAGGATCCGTGGTTTCAAAACAAAAGATAGCAATGAAGTGTTGATTTAAAGAACCAGTCGTTGTCCATGTGCAGAGTAAGTCACAGACTCAGAATCATAGATTTGGAAGTGATCTCTGAGGTCATCTAGTCCAACATTCTAGAACAAAGTTCCTTATGACAATCCTAACAAATAGTCACCCAATCCAGTTCTACCAAGGAACCCAATTCCCTCCAAAGCCAATGAATTCTCCTTTGAAATGATTCTCATTGTCCAGAAGTTTTTCTTTATTTGAACCAAGAACTGCTTCTTACATTTCCCATCCCTCTTCCACATAGTAATCCTTCAAATACTGAAAGGCAAGTGTCTCAAGAATGTAAGCCCCACCTCAGAACTGCCCCCCACCCCCAGAATATAAACTCCTTGAGGGCAAAATTTGTTTTTCTAGACCTGGAATCTTGAGCACCTAGCATTGTGCAGATAGTAAGAACCCAACAAATATTTGTTTGGTTTAATGAATTTCTACCCCCTCCTTCCCCTCTGCCCACCCCAGCTTTTTTTCTCCATAGTTCTAGGGCTCCTTATGATCTTGGTTGCCCTCCTTCAGACACCCACTAGCTTGTCAACAACACCAGGCCCTTATCTGAGCCTAGTACGACTCTCCACTTCAACTTGTCCATCTCTCCCTCCCTTTCCCCTGATAATTTCAATGCACCAGTGGAGTTTGACCAGCGTCATAGAGACCAGAGAGTAGCATGGCCATTGCATAACCTCAAAAGAGGCTGCTTCAATGAAGCTGTACCTTGGAATTACACGAGGGGCCCTGTATCCACAAAGGATATATTCCAAGACCTACTATGGAGAGCTTAAACCTCGGATATAAGTGAATTTCTGCTGAACCCCATATATGTGTTTTCTCTCCCTGCTCCTGCACCTCCACTGGGCACTCCATGGCTTCCCATCCCCTTACCAAAAAACAAACAAAGAAAACCCCTAAAAAAAAAACAGAAGAGATTGCCACCAGGGATGACTGCTACAGCAGACAGACTTATGAAGCTTCTACCTCCACTACTTAGGGCTGCCAGTGGATAACTGAGACTGAAGAAAGAAAAATCTTGGATGAGGAGGCCCTACTGTATGTGATAGTCATGCTAGATCTAGAAAAGACCTTAACAGACCAAATGACCAAGTCTTTCATTTTACAGATGAGGAAACTGAGGCCCAAGGAAGTAAAAGGGACTTGGCCAGGCTGTCGTGGTCAGTAAGAATCAGGGGATTTGAATGTAGTTCCTCTAATTCTAGAGCTCTTCCCTTTTAGTTTTGCTTCAGAGAAAGGTCCAGGAATTGTCAGGCACATTTCACAGCTAGAACAAAGGGTGTCAAGTGAACTTCTCATGGTCATACAGCAGATTCTTAGTGAGGTAAAGATTTGAATTTAGCTCTCTCCAACTCCTGGCATCAGAGCTTTTGTCCCTTTGAGGCTCTGAGGTTTCCTGGAGGAAGCCCTAACCCATGAGGGTGACCTTAAGAGAGGGGCTACTCCATCACAGAACAGAGGGAATACTTCCATCAGGAATTCACCCAGCACCCAGGTTGCCATGGTGATGTCTATTATCCCTGCTTAAGAGGAGATGAATCAGGCACTATAAATAAGCCCTGAAGTTGATTGATGAAGGTCTGGAGGCTGAGGTGGGGCTATTTATTTTTCCCAGTCAGGCTAATTAGGGGGGATTTCAATCAGGAAGTCCCCAACAGCTGCCCTGCTTGGGGTTGGGGTATGAACAGCTGTGCTTCAGGGTGCTGCTTTAAATAACATCCAGATGTTAACCCTCCTTCCTCCTCTCAGCAGAAGAGGGATACCTCTAAAAAGAGAAAGGGTCAAAGGCGCAAGCCACAGGCTCACAGAATCAGAGAGGTGGACATGATCATTTAGTCTGGCCATATCACATTATAGATGAGGAAACCAGCATCTAGAAAGATGAAATTACTTGTTCAAGGTCACACAGGTAGTGAATGAGAGTTAGAGGCTTAGAGCCAAGTGCTCTGAGTTCATACCTAGTATATATGTAGTATCATACTGCTTGAGTCATATCAATAGGATATTGATTGAGGGGGACACCATACCATGCATTTATTTAATAAATGCCTATATACCAGGCATGGTTATTATCTCATTTAATCCTCACTATAACCTTGGGGGTAGATGATATTATTATTCTCCTTTTACAGTTGAGGAAACTGAGGCAGGAAGAGGTTGAGTGCCAATCAGCAATGGACAAGATTGGCCAACGAGTCAGTACTGCACTTCCAGTCTGGGCAAGATATAGAATTTTTTAAAATAAACAAGTAGGGAGCAGCTAGGTGACTCAGGAGATTGAGAGCCAGGCCCAGAGACAAGA
>NW_025372615.1:0-6193 GCF_016433145.1 Gracilinanus agilis
AAGGGAGGAAGAAAGGGAGGAAGAAAGGGAGGGAGGGAAGAAGAGAAAGAAAAAGGATGAATGAAAGAAAATAAGGAAGAAAGAAAGGAAGAGAGAAAAGAGAAAGAAAAAGAAAGGGAAGAAGGGAGTGAGGGAAGGAGGAAGAGAGGGAAAGAAGAGTTCAAAAAAGAAAAAAAACTGGGAAAGATAAAAGAAAATTTTAAAATGAAATGAAAAAGAAGAACACAAAACAGTGCCTGCCCTCATGGAAGTTTCATTCTAGTTAGGAGATACAATATGAACATGTGGGGAAATATGATTCAAGGTAATTAGGAAAAATGTAGGCTTTAATAGTTGTGGGTGGACTGGGATCTGGAAAAGCATCATGTAGAAGGTACTACTTGAACTGAAATTTTAGGGAAAGGAGGACTTCCAAGAAGTGGTTGTGAGGTAGTAGTGCATTGATGGAGAACCTATGGCATGGATGCCAAAGAGATGGCATGCAGAGTGCTCTCTGTGGGCTCTCAGGCCATTCCTTAGCAAGCTCCTATCCCATCACTAAGTTAATTACTAGAAATGCAGAGGGACTTGGGCAGAACTGCTCCCTTCCCCCTCTCCACAATGTATAATAAGATTTTTTCACGTCACCTGCCCCTCTTCCCAGCAGCCCAATGGGAACTCATAGAGGGTAAGGTGGACAACTCACAGGTGGCAGAGCTAAAAGGGAGCAGAGGTCAGTGCTTGGGCCACAACCCTACCCCAATCCACACATTTGTCTCATCACCCTCCCCTCTGCCCAGCAGCCCAGTGGGAGTGCTTCCTCCCTCCTGTGTCTGGGGCAAGGTGGGGAGTAGCACTAGGTTTCTGGAGGGTGGGGTGTGATATTAAGTCTTGAGGGGGCAGGCATAGCACTTGGTCTAGGAGGTGAGGTAGGGATGGGGCCTGGTCCTGTCTATAAAAGGTTCACCATCACTGTAGTAGTGCATTTCAATCCTGGAGTAGAGCTGGGTGCAAAGGCCAAGAGCTGGGAGATAGATTCTTGTATATGAAGAATAATAAGAAAACCATAAGGTCTAGACAATTTTGTGCACAAAGTAGACTAAAGCAAAATATTTGCTGGATTAACATGTATTTGTCTCTCATTGAGAACTCACTGGTTGGCCCATGTGCAGACAATCTCTAATTCATGAAAAGGCAACCATTCAGCCTTTATTAAGCATCAATTATATATTAGGTGTTGTCCTAGAGAGAGGGTATATAAGACCAGGATGAAAGAATTTTTTGTTCTTCAAGAGTTTTCTTGTTATACATGATCTAACATGTATATGTGGGCTATGTGCAAAATAGATACAAGGATATGTAAGGAGTAAAGTAGGGATGTCCTAGAACCAGCTTAAATGAGTTCATAAGACCTGATTGTTAAATTTTCAGTATAAGCATTTGTACTCATAAATTGGCAAATGCTACAAATCACTGGTTGATATATTATTATGTCATTTATCTAGATTAAAAAAAAAAGTGTTGGAGAAAATGTTAATAACTGAGATCAAACTTAGAAATATGTTATGTGTACTTAAAAAATAAAGATAACAATAATAATAAAAGAAATTGAGTTGTTAAACATTTACCAACACTTTCCTAGGTGGTAGACACTATCAGTTTAGAAAGATCAGGAAAGGTTTCACGTAGAAGTTGACAAATGAACTGAGTTTTGTGTAAATGGAATTAGCTCCAGCCCATTCATAGTCAAAAATCTACCCATCCTAGGCCTAGAAATGATGTAATCCTCACCTCCCTTAGTGGGGAGGGAAGACGAGTTACCCACACGTGACAATAAGTAACAAAATAAAGAACAAGGGAATGTCCTTTGGGCAGTCCAAATCAATGTAGAGACTGCCATTTGTCCATTTGAATTAGAGGTGGACCCACAGGAAGTGACAAAAGGCACTATCTCTTTAAGTAAGTTGGTTACTTCCTGTTGAGGCAGTTGCCCTCTCCAACTCAGTGCTGAAGGATCTATTGAGACCACAGAAAGCTTACACTCTGTATTGTCATGTGGGTAAGTTAGGCTGACTTCCTTGGCCTAGCTGGGCCGCTTCCAAACTCTGCCTATCTGGCTGTTGGGCCTTGTGGCTTACAGCTTCATTTATTTAGCCTTTTAACTTTCTCTCTCAGTCCAGGCCTCTCCCTTTCTCTTTATTCCTACTCTTTACCTTCCAGATTGTAAATAAACTTTTCTCACCAGATGCTGATTTGGGTCTGATTTAATTACGGAATCAACCTGAATTGTTAATTCCTGGTGGCCACACTTTAAATATATATCTATAAATACCTAAATTTTCCCTCTTACATTTTGGCTGACCACATTGGTCTCGAACTTCCTCAATCTTCCTGAGAATTTTCTTGAATTCTTCTTTACCTTATACCTATCCCTTAAGTCAGCCTTCTCACAGTACGCCTTGGAACTTCGGTGATATAAAGCTGCTAGACTGGTGAGATCAAAAAATCTGGGGCCCTGCAAATTCAGCTAGGAGGCCGTTTCCTTGTCTTAGGGAACGAAATAAGCCTATTAGCTGGCCTTGGCCACACCTGGGAAGGACTGTTCGGTTCTCCTAGCCAGGCCAGGAACACACGTGAATAAGGTTTAAAAGCAGCCTAATAGAAGCAGGAGGCACTAGAATTATCATATTAGTAGATTTTTAGGGAGATTAATTTTTTTTAGGCTACAAATAGGCTTTAACTCGGTTCTATTTTATTTCAAAACTGTATTTCTAGTTTTAAACTCTTTAGAAAAAGCAAAAGCCTGGTGGGGCCAGCTAGAATTTGAAACACCGTTTTGTTTTTTTTTTTCCCCAGAGTAGAAGGCACATAATTTTAAAGAAAAGAGATTTTTCAGACTTTTACACACTTTAAATATATATCTATAAATACCTAAATTTTCCCTCTTACAGTCTTCAAGGAATTAGAAATTTTGAGAGATGGAGGTGAAGAGGGAATGTATTCTAGACATGGGGAACTTCCAGAGGTGCAAAATGGAGTCCTGTGTAGTATGAAATATATTACTATAGTACAAAGAATAGGACGATTGATTTGAGTGAGTCATAGGAAGCCTAAAGAAGAGTAATATGTAATAAACTTGGAAAATCATTATCATAAGCTTTAGGTATTTAAAGCTGGCAGGGATCTTAGAGGCCATCTACTCCTTTTTACTGATGAGGAAACAAATTCAGTTAGTTTAAGGGATTGCAGAGGGTCATATAGCTACTAAGTGCCACCGGTGGGATTTGATCCAGGTCTTGTGGCCCTAACTTCAGAGTTCTAAGGTAATGATGAAAGTAGGAGGAGGAGAAGAAGGAAGGAAGAAAGTAATGAAGGAAGGAAAGAAAGAAGGAAAGAAGGAAATAAGGAGGAGGAGGAGAAGGAAGAGAAAGAAGGAAGAATGCATATAATGCTTTAAGGATTTCAAAAAGCTTCATTCATTTTATGCTTATAATAATTCTGGAAGCCATGCGCTATTCTGATCCATTTTACAAATAAGGAAACTGAGGCACAGAATGGTTTTGCAATTCATTCTGAGTCATATCCTTTAGTACAATCTGAGAAAGGTTTAGAAGTCAAGGTCGTCTTGATTCCAATTCTATTCTCTATCATTGGTCACTTTTTGTAAGTTGGACAGCGTGATGCTAACCAAGATACTCAGCTGCCCAATAGGTGCTCATTTCACTGCCTCCTCTATTTCTACTGCTTCCTCCATTTTTTAATGGTGAGAGGCATGAGATAAATTATAATCTACCCTTGCTTCATCCCTCTGCCTATTTAGTTAATAAATATTAATTTATTATATAAATATTGTATATATTATATAATGCATATAATATTTATAATATAAATTAATATACTATATATAAAAAATAAAGTTCTCCTGCCTAAAGGCTTTAAGACTTTTAAGAGAATCTGGGGAAAAGAAAGGAAAGAGGAAAATAAGAAAGAAAAGGGAAAGGAAAGGAAAGGAAAAGAAAGAGAAGGGAAGGAAGGGAAGGGCAGAGAAGGGAATAGAAGAGAAGAGAAGGGAAGGGAAGGATCAAGAGAGACAGGAATAGGTTAGGGACAAGCCTGGAATAAACTACTAGGCAGGCTTCTTTAACTTAACTTTGCCTCACCCTCACCCATTCCCATCCCTGCTGCCTAGAGCTTGCTTTCTTCACTTTAATTTGCTATACTGTTGGAAACTTACCAATTAAAGATTCATTTAGGTTAACAATTATCTCCTAAGAGGGTTAGGGGAGTTCTATAATTAGCTAGATGGAATATTAGCTGTGGAAAGCACCTCAGAGATCATTTTACAGAAACAGGAAAGAATGTAGAGCTCAGAGAATAACTCTTCTCAAAATAAGAGTTGGATGGTGACAGAGCTAAGGTTGGAACCCAGGTGTCCAGAGTCCTAGTCATGATAATCAAGAGCCCAGATCTAGGTAGATGCCAATCCCTGTGGGCATAATCTAGCAGGTTTCCAATCCAATCCAATCCAACAATTTTAAATAGTGTTGTCTGCACCAGGGGCTATGTTAGGTGCTGGAGCTACAAAGACAAAAATGAGAAGATTTCTTGTATGTACAATCTATTAAGAAAAAAGCATGTGTATATATCATTCCATCATATATTGTTGTATAAATATTTTGTTATTACATGTAATTATTTATTTTTTTGCATATTTTATATAAACATCTGTTAATTGAACATATACATATATTTATACATATGAATTTATAGAAATAATTATCTCAAAATAACTGGTTTTTTTTATAACCCCAAATATTTTATTTTATGTAGTAAGAAGAGATTCATAGATATCACGAATCTGTAAAGAAGCTCATGACAAAAAGATAATAGCTCACTGATACAGATTTTCTCCAGTCCCGCCAGATTTGACAAAAGCCCCAGAAGAACCCCATTTGCCATCCCTGCCTCAGTCACAGATAAAGAGTTGGAAGTCCAGGATCATAAGGCTGTCTATTCCACCCTCCTCATTTACTAGATAAGGAAACTGAAGTCAAACAAGGTTAAATGATTTACCCAAGGTCACACAGCTAGTTAATATATGAGGTGGGAGTTAGCCCCTTAGCTTTCTAAAACTACTTGCATTGCTCTATTCTCTGCTACTTTCTCTTTCTGCCAAGTATTTTGATAAGAACCAGCAGTTTCTAAAGAAGCAATCCAGATTTCGGTAGCTTTCAGATGTGGGTAATGTGAGTTTCAGACCCTTTTTCGTGGGTCCCCTCTCTGGATTCTCCCAGTCACTGTGGGTGCTGCTTTCTCAGCTGAAGGGGCGAAGAGGAGACCGAGGTCTGTTCGCACTCTCTTCTGCACCCAGCCAATAATTCATTTTCACAGGCGGAATGTTGAATCCCACAATGTCCGGCCTTTGATGCTTTTAGCTCCGGCAGGTGCTAAATCACCAGACCAGCATTAACAAAAACGCACGGGATTGATTTACTTCTCCTCCGGAATGGCGAATAGCAGCATTGGTGAGGCCTCATTCTCCAGTCATCCAATTTGCTCACTGCGGTACTTAGGAGATTATTTATCTCGCCCTTCCCTCTTGGCTTTCCAGTTCCCCCATCCTGTTGCGAGCCATAATATCATGTACTTTGAAAATGCCATTCTCCAAGGCGACTCCGAGAGTTCTGCAAATGGGATCAGATTAATCTTTAGCCTATTCGGAAGAGGAAGGCAAAGGGAAAAAGAAGTGTTCTTTCCAATGTCATTTTGTAGTGGAAAATCCTCAGATCTCCCCTTTAGGGACCCCCCTTATGTTTTAAGGACTGGCTTTGCAAGGCTGACACACCCAGGAGCTTGCTACATACAGGGTGACCAATAGCTCTTCCTTCCCCTGCACCTGCTGGAACTCCAGAACAAAGCAAAGTGGGACGCTGTTACTTCCCTTGCTGTGACCTAACAAATCCATGATGGATGTCTGTCCTTGCTTATGTTCTGAGGCTCATACTTGCCCATCATTTTGGGTTCATAACCCATGGATACTCTTGTGTATGTATCATGTAACCCATGGAAACCCTCCCCAATTGATGGTGTAAAATATATCCAGAGTCCCTTTCCTCAGTGCCCAGCCCTTAGAGGAAAGATCCCTGGCTGGGTCCTCATGCATGTATAATAAATCTCCCTTCCTTCCTTCCTTCCTTCCTTCCTTCCTTCCTTC
>NW_025372616.1:0-7164 GCF_016433145.1 Gracilinanus agilis
GAAGGAAGGAAGAGAGGGAGGGAGGAGGAAGGGAAAGAAGGAGGGAAGGAAAAAGAGGGAAGAAGGGAAGGAGGGAGGGAGGGAATAAATGAAGGAAGGAAGGAAGGAAGGAAAAGAAAAAGAGGGAAAAGGGAAGGAAAGAAGGAAGGGGAGGGAGGGAGAGAGGGAGAGAGGGAAAGAGGGAGAGAGGGAAGGTTAACCTCAAAGCTCCACCTATATAACTAGTGGAGGATTATCAGGGGATTCGGAGATTATAGATCAAACATATCCAGATTATCTCCTTCAAGAAAGTGGAACATAGTCCCTCCCCATGATGCCACACCACAGAGCAGTTTCCCAAAGTGAAAGGTGAGACGTAGTATTTTATAATTTTCAAAGTAGTTTGTGTATATGGTTAGTTATCATATCCTTCTATCTTCACAACTCAGGGAGACAGGAAAGTGTAATTATCCCCATTTTCTTGATCAAGAGATGAGGCATAGAGAGTAGAATTTCTTTGCCCAAGGTTACATATAAGTAACAGAATCAAAAGTCACACAAGTCCTTTAATTCCAAATCTAATGTAATCTCCATCATACCAAGTTGCTTTCCTATTGTACCTTTTTTATTCTACTTCCCATTTCATTCTAAACCAGAGATAAAACAGATCATACCCCTGGCTTCCATCCAAATATCTGCTTGCCCTCCAGTAGTAGGTAATGCTACTCTTAACATTCTTAGATGGATTAAACAGCCTTTAGAGCTAGAGGGCATCTATTCCAACTTGTTTATTTTACTATAGAGAAATACAAGGCCCAGGAAGTTTATTGATTTGTCCAACATGACATAATTTGTATAAATTTATTTTTTAAAAGGCAGGACAAGAATACATAGTCCTAATTTGAGAGTTGATGATAATATCATGATTAATGAGTGAGGCAGAGAGCAAATAATAGAAACAATATGACAAATGAAATGATTATGACGACACATAATCGATGTTCAGTTGTGTTTGACTCTTTTGTGCCTCCATTTAGGGTTTTCTTGCTAAAGACACTATAGTGTTTTGCCATTGCAATGTTCTACAGCTCATTTTATAGATGAAGAACTGAGACAAAAAGGGTTAAGTGACTTGCCTGGCTTGATTTGAACTTAGAGAGATGCATCGTCCTGATTCCCAGGCTGGCACTCTATCCATTGTTCTACCTTATGAAAGAATATACCATAATATCTGGCATACTTCTAAAGCAGTCATCAAAGGAAAAATAAATCTCTAAAAACATAAAGTAATAATAGAAAACCAGAGAGTTTGACTTAAAATGTAGAAAATTGATATAAATCCAAAATAAGCACAGCAAAGGAAAATTTTAGGAGAAAGAGATAAAATGGGAAATAATAAGAATGCAGGCATTAAAAGCAAGTAAAAGGTAGCACTTAGAAAAGACAATAAAATTGATAAGACTTTAGCCAGCCTTCTATAAAATAAAATTACCAAAATAAAAAAATGAATAAGGTTAAATTACAATAGAAATTAAATTACTTTTAAAATTTTACAGGGACAAGCTCTAAGCAGTACAATGGGTAGAGTGTAAGGTCTGGAGTCGGGAAGATATAAGTTCAAAATTGGCCTCAGATACTTCCTAGTTGTGTGATCCTGAACAAGTCATTTAACCCTAATTACTTTAATCCTTCTTACACTTCTGCCTTGAAACTGTTACTTAATATTGATTTTAAAACAGAAGGGCAGGATTTAAAAAAAATAAAAAAAAAATTGAACGAATGTATAATACTTGTGCTTAAAAAGTTATTCTCAAAAACTGGGAAAGAAAATACTGTAATAATCTCCTTTTATGAGACAAATAGGATTCTAATACCTGAAAGTGAAATAAAAAGTAAAGAATAAAAATGATAGAGCAATATTGCTAATGAAATCTTTGTAAACATTTTAAATAAAATCTTAGCAAAATATTTTTTAAATATTCATTATGGCACACGGAGTGCAAGATTGTCCCACTATTAAGAAAATAATTAAAATCATTAATCATATTAGAAGCAATGAACACTCCAAACAAAATGTATCCTCTTCTTCTACTGAGCCATTGAGAATGATGATGTTAAGATCATGGTGCTCTAATGGTGGGGTGATAGCAGGAAGTGGATTTGGGCCCTAAGCTAAGAGCAGCAAGATCTTTTGTCCCATCCTACCACAAACTCTAGAATAATTAGGAGACTCAAGGGAATGGTGGTCCCCATTTCTATCCCTGGCATCTGGAGTGGGTAGGGTGCGCAAGTTAGTGTGGGGTCCTTTGATGCACAATTCACAAGGCTGTTTGTCTTTCCTAGACCTGAGTCTTATTTCATTCTAGCCAAAAACAGAAGGGTTGAAAAGGCAGTTTGGGAAAAACAACAACATCAACAACACTCCAATATTAACACATGAATGTATCAGCAGATACCAAAGTTTTTATCAAAATATAACTCATTTATATACCTTTTTAAAACCTAACTAAGCAATATATAATAAAAGGAAGAGAAGAGGAAGTACAAGGTAGTAAATTGAGAGCTAGAGTTGGAATCAAAGAGACCTTGGTTGAAGTCCAACTTTTGACACATACTATCTAATACTGAAAAAATTACTTAATGTCTCAGTGCCCCCAATCAATTTTCTAAGACTAGAAGTTGTAGAATAGACATTAATTTTCACTGATAAGAGAGTTACATATACTAATAAAATCATTGATCTTCCCCAAAAATAGTTTATACCTAAAATAAAAATCTAACTTTGCTTGTAACATTTCCCAGGAAAGATAAGAACAAAACAAAGATGGCTCTTTTTTCCTTTCTCATTGAAAAAAAATTCTAGAAATATAATGATAGCAAGAAAACAAAAAGAAATCAAAGTAACAAACATTGGCAAAGAGGAGAAAAAAAGCATTCTAATTCTCAAACAACATGATGGCTTGCTTAGAAAACCTCACAGAGGGGGAAGCTAGGTGGATTATTGTATTAAGAACCAGAGATGGGAGATCCTGGGTTGAAATCTGGCCTCAGACACTTCCTAGCTTTGTGATCCTAGGTAAATCACTTAACTCCCATTGCCTAGCCATTACCACTCT
The DNA here is from genome assembly GCF_016433145.1 of Gracilinanus agilis. Classification (NCBI taxonomy): domain Eukaryota; kingdom Metazoa; phylum Chordata; class Mammalia; order Didelphimorphia; family Didelphidae; genus Gracilinanus; species Gracilinanus agilis. The sequence continues at coordinate 3,096 of NW_025372616.1, forward strand.
TCTGCCTTGGAACCAATAATTACTAGTAGTAGTAGTAGTAGTAGTAGTAGTAGTAGTAGTAGTAGTAGTAGTAGTAGTAGTAGTAATAGTACTAGTATTCTAAGACTGAAGGTAAGGGATTAAAAAAAGAAAAAAAGAAAAGAAAGTTCCACAGAATCAGCAAAGAAACCGAAATAATGTCAGTAAAGTAGCAAGATACAAAATAAATCTATGAAATTTGTCAGTAATAGTGGATAGCAATAACAAAATCTAAAAGGAAATGATGGAGAAGGGCAAATCTCATACAAAATAATTACAAAAATGCATAAAAGATCAGGAAATCAATCTAGAAGAACATCTGTGACTGAGAAAGAGGGCATCCGAAGACCTGCCACCACAAGGGGTAATCTATACCTATGACTTTCTTCTTTCACCTTTTTCTCTTTCCCTGTGTCATCCCAGAACCCACTCAGGAAGATTAGTAATGGGAGGAACTACTATAAGCTGGGTACCCCATGCCTAACTTTTCCCTTTTCCTAGGCTGTTTAACTACTCATAATAAATAATATAAGAAATAGTATTCTTTGATATGTCTTCAAACTCCATAAATTCTTCCTCTGGAAGTAGACAGCATTTTTCATAAGTCCTTCAGAATTGTCTTAGATCATTTGTATTGCTGAGAAGAGCTAAGTCATTCACCATTGGTCATCAACAATATTGCTATTATTATACACAAAGTTCTACTAGTTCTGTTCATTTCACTTTGCATCATTTCATGCAAGTCTTCTCAGGTTTTTCAGAAATCATCCTGCTCATCATCTCTTATAGCACAATAGTATTCCATTACAATCATATGCCACAACTTGTTAGCCATTGCCCAGTTGATGGGTATCCTCTCCATTTCTAATTCTTTGCCATCACAAACAAAGCTGTTATAAATATTTTTATATAGAGAGAGGTCCTTTTCCTTTATATATAGAGAGAGGTCCTGGTATTGTATAATAGTACTTTTTGTGATAAGAAAGAACTGAGGGGTGGGAGAAGCAAGAACCAGATAAATTGTAGTTTTTAAATAAAAAATAACATATAACATGATGTAACATTATTGTGCTATTAAAAAAGGATACAAAAAATTCAGATAAACATGGGTAACTGAAATGAACCAATATAAAACAAAGTAGACAAAACCAGGAAAACAATATACACTATAAATACAACAAAATAAACAAAAAAGGAAATTCAATTGTATATAATTACCAGTTGGACTTGTAGAAAAATTGTAAAATTATAACTTCCTACCCACATTTCAGAGATGAGGATCAATGAATAAGAAAGGTTGAATATATTATCAGGTTCCATGTATTAGTTTTACTAATCATTTTGTTTGTAAGAAAGGATAGCTTACTGATTTGGAAAGCAAGAAAGGATATCATCAGAAATGAAGGTCATTTTACATCAATGGCATATGTTAAAAGCCAAGAGATGCATCACCTTTTTAAGTATTAAAAAAAAGTATGAAAATTTTTGTCACATTTTTAGTATCTTTATGTCCACCAGACACCTTGTTCCCTCAGTGATCTCATAATTGTGACCTATCCAACAACTGGGGTGATTTCACTGCTTTTATCCTTTTGAGTCCCATATAAGCACATTTAGGACTGTGAAATTAGAGCCATAGTATAGTGACTTTTCTGTTCTTGATGGTGAAAACAGTTTTTTATAAGAATCTTCAGTAGATCTTTTCCATTTTTCTCAATTTGTTGTCCTGCTTCCATTTTCACCCTTAAATGCCTTCAAGATGACTATGCTTAGTTGAATCTCTTGCCAAGCTTTCTTTGAATCAATTTTCTCTCAACTCTGCTTTATGAGGTGGTAATTCTCACAAGCTTCTGTCATTCTTCTTTATAACAGTCTACAAATGATTTCATACTTTAATCTGATGTTACCTTTGGGCACCATCTTCATCTCTCTCCATTTGGAAAGAAGCATCTTATTCCCTTAGAACATACAACATAGTAGGGAAAATAAAACATTAGCAGAGGAAAAAATACGTTTAAAAACTAGGTATTCTTTGAGGTAGAGAATATGATATGACAATCAAGTAACAAGCATTTATTATTCATTTCCTATGTACCAGACTCTTGTGCTGAGTAGAGGCATAAATAAGAGGAATAAAATAATCCTTACTGCATAGGACCTTACATTCTTAGAAAATTTATAAGTAGGGGGCAGCGAGGTAGTTCAGTGGATTTAGAACCAGGACTAGATAGGAGGTCCTCAGAAATTTTCTAGCTATGTGACCCAGGGCAAGCCACTTTACCCCCATTGCTTAGCCCTTTCTGCTCTTTTGCCTTGGAACCAAGCCACAGTATTGATTCTAAAATAGAAGGTAAGGTTTTTTTTTAAAAATTATAAGTATATATAGCAAAAATATAAAAGGGATAATTAGATAGCATAGTGAATAAAGTCCTAAAACTGGAGTCAGAAGGACCTGGGATATAATCTGGTCTCAGACATTTCCTAGATGTGTGGCTCTGAGCAAGTCACTTAAACCTTTGTTGCTCTTCTGTCTTAGAAGTGATACTAAGCAGAAGGTGAAGATTTTTTTTAAAGAATAAATACAAATTGGGAAACCCTCATGTAAAATTCATAAAAATTGGATCATAATACATGTAGTAACTACACAAACAAGTTTGTTGTGAGGTTCAAATAAGATAATATATTCAAAGTTCTTTAACCTTAAACAGTTATTTAAATATCAGTTATACTTATCATAGGAAGCAGAGGCACAATATCAATGCAGCAGGGTATCATTCTAAAGGTCTTTGAAAAGTTGCTTATACAGTTTAGTGCATGCCATGAAAATTTTCTTTTGGAAAATATTTTCTTATGCAGTGACCTAAATTCAGTTCCAAGTATCATATTTTCTTTATTTTGTATAGAGCATTGCTTTTTCAATGTCACATAGTTTTGATAATTTTTACAAACTGTTCCTCTCATGCTATCATTTCTTATGTCAGTGAAATCATTTCCAAGGCTGAAAAAAAACAGCACAGCCAAGGGCAGAGAGGCCCATCCCTAGAGAAATGGCCAGTGGGTGTGACTTTTTAAAACTTGAATTCATGCAAGCCATCAGTCTGTATCAGCAACAGAAGTACCACGCTGATTAAATTATAGGACTTTAAATCATAAAGTACATATTCACTTGAAATGTCTGAAGGCAAGTTATTGAATTCCTTTCTTTCAAAAATAGGCTTTATGCTCCAAAACGAGGTAAGCATGATTGAACTTTCTTCTTTCTCCTAAAAATCGTGAAGTAGATAATTTACACTGACTGACCTAAACCATATTCCAAATTTTGATAATCATAGTTCCATCTTTGTTTTCTCACTGTAATTATTCCTGGTGTTCCCTAATTAAAAAGAAATTTATTTAGCACAGTTTTCTTCTAGTAATCCTATATGAGTAACTATAAAGCTTAAAAATACTACAACATCTAAAGAACCAATATTGCCAATGGCCCAATGGGATATGAAGAGATGAATGTTAGATAGAAAAAAGTCTGCAGTGTGTGTGTGTGTGTGTGTGTGTGTGTGTGTGTGTGTGTGCGGCTGTTGTTGTTCAGTTGTGTCCAATTCTCCATGACCCCATTTTGGGGTCTACTTGGCAAAGATACTCAAGTGATTTGCTATTTCCTTCTCCAGCTCATTTTACAGAAGAGGAACTGAGGCCAACAAGTTCACTGAACTGGGAAATATCTGAGGCCAGATTTGAACTCAGGAAGATAAGTCTTCCTGATTCCAAGTCTAATTCTATATCCACTGTACCACCTAGTATATATCTGTATCTATATCTATAACTATAGCTATGAAACATGTCCTGGGTCTATTAAAATGTATAGATTAATTATAAGGTAATGGGATCAGCCTATACACAGAAACAGAGAAATGAGAGAGAGGGTTGCATATATATGTATATAGCAGCTAGGTGGTATAGTCTCTTGCCACATTCTGCCAAGTCTTTCTCCCTTCAGACTTTCTTAAACCTAAACCCACATATACATGTATGTTTATATATATATATATATATA
>NW_025372617.1:0-8816 GCF_016433145.1 Gracilinanus agilis
AAGAAAGGTTCCCCAGGAGCACTAAGGAGGGCAGGTTTTGGCAGCTGGCCCAGCTGCCTCCCCCATTCCTTGGCCTCTGGGCTAGGACCTCCTCAGGGCTGCCACACTTCAGAGCATCCCCGGGCACACAAGGGCCACATCCTGCCCGTTTCCCAGGCCCGCTAGCAGCATTCCCTCTCCTCTGGCCCCCTCTGCCGCAGCTGCTGAGAAGAGCAGGGAGTGTGCTGGCCAGGGGCAGGGGGTGGGAGAAGGGAGCACAGTCTGCCTCTGCCCAGGGCTGGGGGAACATGGGATCCTGGTCCAGCCCCCTGGCACTGTTCCTCCTGGGCTGAGGCTGTCCTGCTCCAAGCTGTGAGGTGTCCTGCACAGGGCTGGGGGGGAGGGCAGCTCTCTGGGGAGGCCTCCCTGACCTCCATGAATCCCCCCTTCCCCTGTCTCCTTCTATGGGGTCTGAGAATGTCCTTAAAAATGTCAGATTTGGGGCAAGGGCCTGGGTGAGAAATCTGCCACTCACCACTAGGGAAACTTGGACAGGTCCTTTAACCTCTGTGGACTTCTGTCCGGTTGGATGTGATGTTCCAAAGGCCCCTTCCAGCCCTAAATCTATGGTCCTAGGAAGCCAAACTTTTTACATTGGCACCTCCAGAAAGGATCTTTTCAACCTACTTATTCCCTGTGTGACCTTGGGCCAGTCACTCTCTAGGCCAGAGTCTGCCACTTTAATAAAAAAAGATTTTAAATAAATAATAAAAAGATAGACTTTCGATAACTGCATTTCAGTAAAATCAATTTCCTTGGCCATCGGTCCGAGGCATTTTCTTTTAAGTAGCTAAAAATAAGATTCGAAGAAGAGGTCCCTGGACGGCCGGACTGCCGCAGGGCTCCAGAACCGAACCAAAACGAAGGGCCCTTCCTCTAGGCCTGGCGTTGATAAAATGGGGACTTTGGGCCGAAGTTATCTCTGAATCTTCTGATCTTAGGACGAGTTCCAGCCCTCGACGACGCCGTGACTGATTTGTCCCCGTTTGCTTGCTGTCTCCTGTGGGCAGAGTTCAGGGGTCCTGGACAAAATGGGCCGGTCCCAGGGCGAGAAGCATGGAAAAGCGAGGGACGCCCCGTGGGTGGCCGCCGGCCCCCGGGCCCTCGTCCCCTCTGCCCTGGGCTCCCCATCTCCTCTTTCCTGACTCCCGTCCATCTTCCTGAAAACTCGGATCTGGCCATGTTCTCTGCCCGCTGCATAAACCAGGGGCTCCCCGGCCAGAATTCCTCCCGTTTTCCCAAACTTCTTACACGTCGGTCCCCTCTAGACACGCTCCGGCTCAGCCCAGACCCTCCATCTCCCACTCGGGGCTGTCCAGGCGGGCTGCCTCCAGGCTCTCCCTTCTCCTCTGTGCCTTGACTTCCTCCCTGGCTTTCACCCAGTCCCAACCCACATACCCCCTTCTGGAAGGAGCCGTTCTCCTGACTTCACCGGGACAACGGAGCAGTGATCCGGCAAAGGACAGAAGAGACAAGGAGAGAATCTGAAACTCAATTTTTTCTTAAATGAATGTTTAAAAAAACCCAACAGTGAATAGAAAGTCAGGCTTAGAAATGGGATGTCCTCGGGGCAACTGGGTAGCTCAGTGGATTGAGAGTCAGGCCTAGAGACGGGAGGTCCTGGGTTCAAATCCAGCCTCAGACACTTCCCAGCTGTGTGACCCTGGGCAAGTCACTTGACCCCCATTGCCCACCCTTACCACTCTTCCACCTAGGAGCCAATACACAGAAGTTAAGGGTTTAAAAAAAATTTTTTTAAATAAAATAAAATAAAGAAATGGGATGTCTTGGGTTCAAAACTGACCTCAGATACTTCTTAGCTCTGTGACCCTGGGGAAGTCACTTAATCCTATTGCCTAGTCCTAGTCTTGGGTTCAAATCTAGCCGCAGACACTTACTGGCTGTGTGGCCCTGGGCAAGTCACTTAACCCCCATTTACTCATCCTTACTAACCTTAGAGCCAACATGTAGTATCGATTTAAAGACAGAAGGCAAGAAATTTTAAATAAATAGATACTTGCAAAAAAAGAAGATGTCTTTCCTGCTCCCCCTTAATGATAGTGCCTTCCTTCTGTCAGCTGGGTGCTGGGGGGGATTTGGGGGATGGAATGCTGGTCTTCCTCTTTATGGGTTCAAATCCAGCCTCAAACACTTATTGGTTCTGTGACCCTGGACAAGTCACGTCACCCCGCTGGGCTCTCTTTGCTCATGTGTAAAATGGGCTGGAGAAGGAAATGGCCAACTACGCTGGTCTCTCTGCCAAGAGACCCTCAAGCGGGGGCGTGGAGAGTCGGGCAGGCCTGAAGGCCTCCTGGCCTTGGCACCGGGTGCCAGTCCTTCGGCCCCTCTGCCCTGGGCCAGAGCGGAGGAGAGCCGGGCCAAGCCGTGCTGAGGGAGCTCAGAGGAGGGACGATGGGGAGAAGGAAGGGGAGGAGACCCCACTGGCAGCTGTCTGGGGGTTCAGGGGGTTGTGGAGAAGGGAGGGAGACAACATGGATCTCACAACTCTGGAAAACTCGGGTGGAAATTGGTTATTACAATGAAAAATGTTTTCACAAGAAGCGGTTATGGAATGGTTTCCAGTTCGGAGCAGAGGGCCCCCCCCCCCGGGTGCCCTCTGAGCAGACCGCCCGGGGGAAGGAGAGAAAAGGCCACAGGAGGGAGAGATCCTAGCTCAGAAAGGAGGGAGGAAGGAAATGGGCCCATCGGAAGTGCCCTGCGTGGCCGGCAGGGGGCGCTGCCCTCCGCGCACCTTCGCCTCCATCCCTCCCCCTAGCCGGGGCTCAGCCTCTTTGCCACACTTCCTCCCCGTCCCTTGTTCTCTCTTCTCCCCCAGGAGTAGGGGTCCCGGGGATCCCCATGAATCCGTATTCATCCAGGGGCCCCAGGGCGGAATAGTGGGGCCACACACTGCCGCCCCCACTGCCTCCTGGGAGCAGAAGCAGCAGGGAGAAGCCCCACAAGCCACTCACACAGCCCAATGAGGCCTGCGGGTCCACAGAAGCAGGGACGAATCCTGGATTCGGAGGCACAGGAGCTAGGTTCGACTCCTACCTCAGCCCCTTACCCAGTCATTCCCCTCACTTTGGGGGGCTCAGGAAAAGGAAGAGTTTGGACAAGACGGCCAGGAAGGCCCCTTCCAGCACTAACTCTACGAGCTTAGGATTCCTCCTGGAAAATGAAGAAATGGGGGCTCAGAGAGGGAGAAAGCCTACACAGGGAGCCAGTAGGGGAGGCGGGATTTGAACACAGTCCCCTGCCTGCAGAGCCTCGGTTCTTTCTGATTGTGCTAGGTTGTCTTGCTTGTTTAATAGGGGTCTAAAGTCAGTGCTTGGAAATCTGGAAAAGTGGAAGATGTTGAGGTTAAGAGCGAGAAGATAAAGGAAATGTGATGAGCCCCATGATGAGGTCTGGGGAAAAGCACGTGGATATTTCCACCATCCGTGGATTGTCCCGGGGCCATCTGTACAATGGGCACCGACCCCCGGATGGGCAGAATCCATGAAAAATACTCTCCAGGAAGAGAGAAGTGGCTGACGGCGCACCGACAAATTGCTTTCGTGAATTCACAAGATTCACCTTTGGACATGGAGCTCCCCAAATGGCCCAGAACCCAGAAGAGAGCGTTGCCAGAATGGGAGAGGCAGGGTGGGTGCTGGGTCAGGATCAGGGCCCACCTCTGACATGTATTTTCTGGGGGAGCCCTGGCAAGTTTCGGGACCTTTTGGAGCCTCCATTTCCTCACCGGTACAATGAGGGTCATGATACCTCGGGGACATACTCCAAAGGAACTAGGTGTGATGGATGAGGTAACAGACATGGGGTCCTTTGCCAGCCCTACCATGCCGTAGATAGGCCAGCTATTTATTTTATGGTGGGAAAGGAAGGAGCTCACTTACACCCAAGGAAATCAGCAAAGGAGAAACCAGCAGCTTCCTCCATGGGGGAAGGAGGCACGAGAGAAAACTGAAAAATGGGGAGGAAAAGAAATCCCTGCTGTGGTTTCAGCCTTCTCCAAGCCCAACGGCTCTCTGTTCTTTATGGTTTAAAGAAAAAATTTAACACCACACACACACACACACACACACACACACACACACACACACACACACACACCCCTCCTCCCACTGCCGACACAGACACACACCAAAAACCAGAAACAGATGAAGGAGAAGATTCCATCTTGAAGGGAGGTGGGTCTCTCCTCGAGGACACCCAAGTGTGGACCGGAAGAGTCAATCCCATAAGCACGTTTTAAGAACCCGCTTTGCACCAGGCACTTGGCTAAGCTCTAGGGATACATACAAATACAAATCAAAAACGAAAATGGAACCATTCCCTGCATTCGAGGAATTTCTATTCTACAGGTCATGGAGATAGTAAGTGACAGAGCTGAGATTTGAACCTCTGAATCTATTCGTTACCAACTATAAATCATCTATTTTGAGTGGGGGATATGCTAAGCGCTAGGGATGCTAAGTCAAGATGGTACCTGCCGCCAAGGAGCTCACATTCTTCTCTTTTCTTTTTTAAGCCCTTCCCTTCCTTCTTGGAATCACTACTATGCTATCAATACTATCCATACTAGCATCTTACAAAGTGCTAGACACACAGTAGGTGGTTTGTTTTTTTAACCCTTACCTTCAGTCTTAGAATCAATCCTGTGCATTGGTTCCAAGGTAGAAGAGCAGTAAGGGCTGGGCAATGGGGGTAAGTGACTTGTCCAGGGTCACACAGCTAGGAAGTGTCTGAGGTCAGATTTGAACTCAGAATCTCTGGTCTCTAATCCACTGGGCCACCTAGCTGCCCCCTGAGTGCTTACATTCTAATGGAGGAGACGACATTTAAATGACTATAGAATGTCCTTTCAAACCTACATCTCCTATATGAGCTAGCCTAACAAGCATTTCTAAGACTTACTTGTGTCCCTAGTCAAGTCACTTAACCCCCATTGTCTAACCCTTACTGCTCTTCTGCCTTGGAACCAATGCACAGGATTGATTCTAAGACCAAAGGTAAGGGTTAAAAAAACAAACCACCTACTGTGTGTCTGGCACTTTGTAAGATGCTGGGAACCAAAGACAAGACGATCCCTGCCCTCAGAGAGCTGACATTTCACTGGCAGAAAACAGCATGTTCATAGATAAACGGCTCCTAAACAAATTTCTTGGAAAGGAAGCATTTTAGTCTCTGACCTTTGAGCAGAACCTCCATCGAATGGGTGCCCTGTCCAGTGCCTAAATCCTGAGCTCCTGGTGTGTAGAGGGAGTTTCATCCCTTCTCCCTCCTGGATTGCCGACCCAGTTCATCCCATTTTGCGTGCAGGCGCTGCATCCATGAACGTGAATTAAAGGGTGTGGGTATGACCCAAGCTCACTCTACTTCCCTGAATGCAGCACACTAGGATGGACAGAGAATTGTGCCAGAGGATCAACACATGGTCAGACTTGGGTTAGAAAATAGGCTTTAAACTTCTATCTATGTGCTTTCTTTGTTTCAAGTGATTATTAATAAACTCTATGGAAAATAAGAACCTGGAGTTATTCCTTTAAATCAGTGATTCCCAAAGTGGGCGCTACTACCCCCTGGTGGGTGCTGCAGCGATGCAGGAAGGCGGTGATGGCCACAGGGGCATTTATCTTTCCTATTAATTGCTATTAAAATTTTTAAAAATTAATTTCCAGGGGGCTAAGTACTATTTTTTCTGGAAAGGGGGCAGTAGGCCAAAAAAGTTTGGGAACCACAGATTTAAATCTAACACCCAGAAATGTGGGGAGATCCTCCCTCTGCCACAAAGGACTCAGGGCACCAGCGTCCTCTCTGATTGACCCTTCACAACTGTAACTCTGGAATTTTTCTTTCCCTTTTCCCGTAGATCCTGCATCTCTCCCCATTTCGCCATCCCTAGCTTTAGAGCTGAACTCAGGTTGAGGCAAGAGGCCAAATTTCCTACCCCAGCTCCGACACCAACTGGCCGAGTGGACTTGGACAAGTGACTTCCCTTTCTGGGGCCTTAGTTTCCTCTTTGGTCAAATGAGAGAACTGGACAAGATGGCCTTTAAAGACCCTCCCCACGCTAGAGCTGGGATCGAAATACACTGTGGCCTCACTGGGACTCAGTTTCCTCAGCTGTAAAATGTGGGGATTGGGAGTGATGTTCTCTGAGGGATTTCTAGCTCCAAAATTCTCTAATGCTGTGTTTTAGACAATATCCAGCCTTCTGTTGGACTTCAATTTAACTCACTTCAATTCCAGCTTTTATTAGTAGCGAGGCCCTTGTTTTTAACACCAATACTCTACCAATGATACTACTTGGCCTCAGTCATGAAACGCCAAACTCTCCAAAGAACCTAAGGCAAGGGAGTCAGCTTAAAAGGCTGCAATACATTATAGGCAAGGAATTATGCCGGGGAAGTTGTATAAAAGACAGAGTTAGTCGGTCAGTCAATAAACATTTATTAAACACCTACAATGTGCCAGGCACTGGGAATTACTGGTGTTTAGTCATCTCCATTGTATCTGCCTCTCTTGGACCTCATATTGGGGGTTTTCTTGGCAAAGATACTGGAGTGGTTTGCCATTTCCTTGTCCAACTCATTTGACGGATAAGGAGACTAAAGCAAACAAGGTGAAGTGACTTACCCAGGGTCACACAGCTAAGAAGTGTCTGAGGATGGATTTGAACTCAGGAAGATGAGTCTTCTTGACTCCAGGGCTGACACTCTATCCCCTGCTTCATCTAACTACCCTAAGCACTGGAGACACAAATACAAAAAAAGGAATGGAGCTCTTGCCCTCAAGGAGCTTACAGTCTAATAGAGAACAAGAGAACACACACAAAAGAAAGCTGAAAGGGGAGAGAGTAGGGAAGGTACTAGGTGAGAGGGCATGATCATATGGGGGCATGGACTCCCTCCTTAAATGGAGATTTTAGGGTTCATAGCTCTATTGTCCAATCAGGGGTATTACTGCCAAGGTTGATTTTGAACTTGAAAGATGATGAGGTTCCTAGGGGTCAGAAATATCCAAAGAAGGGACATCCAAGTGAGAAACAAAGTGTGGAACCAGAAGGGGAGGGGAAAAAAAGATGGGCCAGTCAAGGAACAAGAGCAAAAGCTGGATGGCTTGTATGTTCCATTGGTATCTTAGAAATGTCCAGAAGGAAGGCACACTTTGGATGGATCCCTTGGCCAGTTTTATGGAAGGCTCCAGACCACTGGTTCCCAAACTTTTTTGGCCTACTGCCCCCTTTCCAGAAAAAATATGACTTAGCCCCCTGGAAATTAAATTTTTTTAATTTTAATAACAATTAATAGGAAAGATGAATGCACCTGTGGCCATCACTGCCCCACTAGATCGCTGCAGCACCCACCAGGGGGCAGTGGTGCCCACTTTGGGAATCTCTGCTCTAGACAATGGCCACAGAAGATAGGTTGGATTTGAAGCCCAGAGACACCAGAACTGGTATACTTCCCACTAGAGCAGGAATGGGCAAACTTTTTAAAGAGGGGGCCAAAGGAAAGGAAATGCTCATCTGTCAGTCTGTTTCTAAGACAACTCTTTCCAAGTTTCATAGTATTGTATCCTATTCATTGTATTCGTCAGATTAGGAATAATGTCTCCGGTCCTGATAGAACATTTCAGGGGGCCACATCTGGCCTGAAGGCCGTAGTTCGCTCATCACTGGTCTAGACCATCATTCTTACCTTCACTCTAATGTCTTTTATCATCTTCCTCTCCATCTAAGCAGAGGTTCAGTCTTTTCTTTCCTCTTCCTCTTATCTTCAATAGTTTTTTTAAAGCCCCTTCTTGAGATTTAATTAATTAGTCATTAATTAATGTGACAAAGTTACCAAAGCAAATGGATGAGCCTCAGTTTATTCTGGGCTTTCTTCATTTTCCTGATACTATTCTTGGAGTTCCTCTTTAGTTCATGCCCTTCTTTTTCAGTTGGAGTTCATCAGGAGCAGCTAGGTAGCGAAGTGGTTAGAGAGCCAGGCCCAGAGATGGGAGGTCCTCCCTGGATTTAAGTCTGGCCTCAGACATTTCTTAACTGTGGGACCCTGGATAAGTCACTTAACCCCAGTTGCCTAGCCCTTGCCACTCTTCTGCCTTGGAACTGATACTTTGTATTGATTGTAAGAGAGAAGGGAAGGATTTAAAAAAATAAATAAGCTAGAGTTCCTCAGTGGGCTTCCAGGGCAGTCACATGAATCTCTTCAGACTCCTTCTCCTCTTAATCGGGATGAATAATGGCAGGGTTGGCAGAATTTCATTCTTCTTGCGCCAACTTCCTTCTCCTAGTCTCAGACTGTGGGGTCCCAGCTATCCTATCTCTGAAAGCTTTGCAATGTCTTCCCTAATGTCTAGTCAACATCAGATTATTCCCAACATTCTCCTCCTTATCTAGCACTAACTACAGGGTGGCCTGATCACAGCTTCCCACACTTTCTGTCATTTCTACTTTACCAGCAAGTTCTTCCTTACTGGGCAGAGTCTAGTCCCAAATAGAAGTTCTCCTTCTTATCTCCACTTTCCCAAAAGCAAAATTATGCTTAGAGCAAACATAAAATATATTTGCTGCTCTGCATTAAGCAGAGTGAGAGAGTGAGTGATAGGGAGGAAGAGAGAGAGAGGGAGAGAGGGAGAGAGGGGGAAGACAGACAGACAGACAGAAAAAGGCAGAAAGAGAGAGAAGACAGAGAAACTGATAGAAACAGAGAGACAGAGGGGAGAGAGAGAGAGAGAGAGAGAGAGAGAGAGAGAGAGAGAGAGAG
>NW_025372618.1:0-9258 GCF_016433145.1 Gracilinanus agilis
ATATTAGAGGTAAAATATAATAATTAGAGGCAAAAGGAAGTCAGAGGAAGCTCTTACAGTAGTAAAGTGGTCAAATCTCTGCATTAGGATATTCTTTTGACAACTCTATGAACGAGAATGCTTTGAGGTAGGTCTCATACATATTGTTTGTGTAATTGTTGTCTTCACCATTATCATTATCTTCATGGCTGATATTTACATTTTAACTTAAGATTCATAATAGGTGTTGCATGTATTAGCTCATTTAATTTTCACAAGGCCCTAAGATATTGGTAGAGCAAGTTTGAGCTTCACTTTACAGATTTGTCAACTGGGGCTCAGGGACTCAAGGGACGAAGGTCATATAGCTAATTAGTGAAAAAGCTATTATTTGAAACTAGTCTCATAATCTTTCCCTTTTACATAAAGCAAGAGAAGGAGATCAAAAGCCAAATTGGAATTGAGTTTCTATTTCCTGGAATCAGGCCGAACCTGGAAATATTACATAATGGGAACTAAGGAGGATTCTACACTAGAAACTATTGCTTTAACTTTGGTCCAAACTCAGTGTGGATCCTTAAGTGACTTGAATTGGCCATATTTATTTAAAATATATATTCTGCTACTTTGGAGCCATATTGAAGTCATAGATTTTTTAGTCTTGGGGAAGAGATGATATTATCTCTATCTTTTAGATAAGAAAGGAAATCCCAAGAGATTAAAGATTAAATAAGCACACTTTCAGCATCCTAAGGGATCATGTTAATATTTGCCTGACCTAAAAAACAGTGCGAAAAAGGTTAAGAAGAGGTTATTTTCTCACATACTTTTTAGGAATCTGGAATAAGTCTTTAAGCTAATGCTTAATATTATAAAATTACTGTGGATTTTTCCCACCACTGAGTGAGGGAAAGGAGTAAGATATTTAAAAAAATAAAAACTGAAATGAAACAGAAGTTTTATATACACATACACACACATATATATGTATATATACACAAACGCACACTCATACACACATACATAATACATATTTAAACCCTTACATTCTCTCCTAGAATAAACACCAAGTATAATTTTTTTCAAGACAGAATGATATGGGCTAGGCAATTGGATTTAAGTGACTTGCCCAGAGTCACACACGGGGAAGTGTCTAAGTCCAGATTTGAACCCAGGATATCATATCCCTAGGCCTGGCTATCTATCCACTGACCCACCCATCTAACCAGAAATAAAAGTTATATTAACAATCTGGTCATAGTGGCCCCAGCCAGTGCTTGTTATAGAGGGAAACTCTTAGTGGCTCATAATTACAAACAATTAGGTGAAAGGAACAAGAAATAAAAACAAAAACAATATACAAAAAACCCACAAAAACACAAAAAAATATAAACCAGAAACAAAAACTTTATCAGAAATTCCTTTATCAGGAAATTATGCTGATTCTTAAGTATAAGAGTCAGCATAAGTTAGTTTTCTTCATTTCTCAGAAAAAGACCCTGGTTTAAATTAAATTGAGGGGCAATAGAAAAAAGTATTATTCTGATCCAGACTTAGGTTGGAGTTCTTTCTTAAAAAGCCTTAATTTTTTAATCTACAGAATGGAAATGAATACTACTTCTCCTATCTGCCTTCCAGGGTTAATGTGAAGGTTAAATAAGATAATGGTGCACAAGTGTCTTATAAACCTTAAATGTTATGTAAAGGTAAAACAAACTCATGTTTGTTTATTTATTATAAATTTATCATATTTATGAAGTTTACAAAGTACCTCTTTTTTCTGATGAGGCCCTTCAAGTCAAATGTGACTTGGTACAAGAATTACCTTTGTCATCAATCTGGGGCAAATTGTCAGCAAAATTTCAATGTAATAGAGGGAGAGAAACTCATAGGAGTTTAGATTCTCCATCTGAGATTTAACCAATTTTACCTGGTGAATATATACTAGTAGTTACTTTTGCTTCTAAGATATTAATGGCCAAGTTTTTGAAAATTGATATAGAGTCTGTCAGTAGACATCTAGAATCATTTGGAAGAGAGTTTAGTGATCTTCCAGTTAAGTTTCCTCTTTCAAACAGAGGAGAAAACTGAGACAAAGTTAGAAAAAGGGAGTTGTCGATAGTCTCATGGAAGTTAGTGACCAATGTGGACCTAGAATATAGTTCTTCTAACTCCTAGGCTGGTATTCTTATTTGTTTCTCTCATTTATTACTGTCTCAACTTTGACAAGTCTTTTATACCATGCCACACCTCTCATATAGTCTTATAAGCTGGCATTTTTTGTGAAAAAACCCATAACTCATTATTATATTGAACTCTCTATCTATATTGAACCATATTGAATATATCTGTATAGATCTGTCTTTGTGACTCTTTCTCTCCATGTCTCTGTCTCTTTTTGTATTTGTCTGTTTCCTATATCTATATTTATGCACATATATATGTAAACACAGACAATATACACTGATATATATGTATATATATATACATGTGTACATATACACATATGTATATGCATATATGTGGGGAGAGGTAGAGATAGAAGGACAGGAGAAAGACAGAGGGAAAATGAAGAAGAGAGACAAAGAGAGAGACAGAAAGAGCACTTTAATTCCAAGATAAATATTTTGGTATTACTAAGATGTTATTCATCAATATGTCTACTCCCTTCACTAAAGCAAGATATAATCCCTCAGTAAACAGTTTTTGTGGATTGCTATGTATTTTACAAAATGCTCTTTCTCCTCTTCCTCCTCCTCCTCATTATTACCACCCATTGGCCAATCCTGACCCTGATTCATACTTGGTTTATAATCAAGCTTGGTGAGATTTACAAGAGCATACAATTTCTTATCATCTTTGAAGGGTCAGGACCATAGTGAGACATCAGAGGAGGACATCACTTGCCCTACATGTATATAATGGAAAAACAACGATTTTGCTACTTGTCACACTATGGAATGCACAGGAGGACTTATGGGGTTAAATGTTAGTTTTAGAGAAGTTTTGGGTCCATAAAATCCTCCAGAGCCAGCAGAGGTCAGCAAATACAGAGAATAGTTGAGTGCAGGAGAAAATGGGTTCAAGCTTAAAGCACAAGTGGTGAGGAATAACAGAGCTTAAATCTTTAAATCCTATTTCCTGAAATTCTCAAGTGTTTTTACTTATCCTTAAAGGGAATTTTTTTCAGAATATTTAGTTGATTCTTGGTTTCAAGTACATATCCTGCTAGTAGCCCCTATTTTCCTAGAGAAACTATTAAAAAGCTGTTGAGAAGTTTGAATGCTCCAAAGTTTATACTATTCTCCTTGGCTCAAAATTGGAGAGAGAGAGAGAAATAGAGGATTGGTCATTTCTTCTCCTCAAACAATTCTTTCTCAGTTCTAGATGCTTGTATTTTGGGGTTCCTAAATGACTTTCCATCTGATACAAAACCCACAGGGCCAAGTTTCTTTAATCAATCTAAATCCACTTCCTGTGCAACACCATTCCAGTTCATTCAACTGACTTTTTTTAATTTTTAATTTTTTTCCCAGATTATATATTGAGGCAATTTTCAATAATGATTTTTTAGACATTTTTCAATCCATAGTTTTTCTCTCCCTTCTACCCCTTCCCTTTCCTCAAGAAGGTAGGCTATTCGATAGCAGTTATATATGTGTTATTATACAATTCATATTTCCATGTTCATCATGTTATGAAAGAAGAGACATCACTTGCACTACAGAAAAATTCATGGAGGAACTAAAATTTAAAAAGGTATGTTTCAACTACATTTAAACTTCATCTTTTCTTTCTATAGTAGCAGAGAGCCTTTTCTGTCATGGGTGCCTTAAAGTTGTCCTAGATCTTTTCATTGCTCATAATAATTAAGCATTCACATTTGATCATCATATTTTATTGTTGTTACTGTTACTTTCTCTTGGTTTTTCTCACTTCACTTTGCATCTCTTCATATAAGTCTTTCCAGGTTTTTTGGTGATCATCTTGTTTGTCATTTCTTAAGGCACAATAGTATTCCATAACAATCAATCTGAGATCATAATTGCTACCTTTTTTTTTTTTTACCTTTGACTGAAGCATAGAACATTCTGTTCCAGCCCTTTGCTTTTGTCCTATGTGTGTCTCCCTGCTTTAAATGTGTTTCTTGAAAAGAGCATATTGTGAGATTTTGACTTTTAATTCACTCTGCTATCCTCTTTTGTTTTATGGGTGAGTTCATCCCATTAACATTCATAGTTATGACTACTGTGTATTTCCATTCACCTTATTTTCCCCTGTTTATCCTTCTCCTCTTCTCCTTTCATAATTTCCCTTTTTATAAACATTTTGTTTTTGACTACCAAGTTCCACAAATTCAACCTCCTTTTTATCCATCCCCCCTAATTTTTCTCATTCCCCCTCCTCTTCTTACTTCCTTATTGGGGTAAGATGGGTTTCTATAGCTAACTTCATGAGGATGTTATTCCCTTTTTGAGTCAACTCCAATGTGAGTAAGGTTCAAGCATTGCAGTCACCCTCTAGTATTCTTACTTTCCTCCTCATGTGAGATACTTTACCCCCAATTTACTCTCCTTTTCTTTTTTCCTAGCGAATTGTTCTTTCTTATCCCTTGAATTTGCTTTGCTTTTTTTTGGATATCATCCCATATCATCCCGTATCATATTTGACTTTTGCCTTCTACTCACTGCCCTAATAGTGTTGAAGTTCTTAAGTATCCTCTATACCTTAAGTATCCTAAGTAATTTAAGGTACCTTAGGTATTTCAAGTATCATAGATATCTTAAGTATCTTAGTTATCACCTTACTTAATACTGCAATCAGTTTAATCCCATTATTTCCTTTGATTACTTTAGTATCTTAAGTACTTTAGGTATCTCTTATATAATAGATAACATAAGTATCCTAGTTAACATTTTCACAAGAAGGGAATATGATTATTTTAACCTAAATTAGTCCATTGAGCTTTTTCTTTTCTTATTATCTTTCTATACTTCTCTTGAGTGTCAAATTTGATTATCAAATTTTCTTTCCACCTCTGGCCATTTCATCAGAAATGTTTGGAAGTCTTCTATATTTCTTCCCCTAGAGTATTATGATTAGTTTAACTGGGTAAGTGAATCTTAGTCTTAGTCCTATATCCTTTTCCTTGTGGAACATCATATTCTATGCCTTTCAGCCCTTTGATGCAGAAGCTGCTGGATCCTGTATAATCCTGACTTTGGGTTTATGATATTTGAATTTTTTTCTAGCTGTTTCCAGCATTTTCCCCTTGGCCTAGAAGTCCTAGAATTTGGCTAAAGTGGTCTTAGGATTGTTAAATTTGGGATCTCTTTCAGAAGGTAATTGTAAAAAAATCTTTCAATTTCTATTTTCTCTTTTTTTCAAAAACATTGGGGCAGTTCTCCCTGATAATTTCTGGCAATATGGTTTCTTTTGTTTTGATTATGGCTTTCCTTCAGTCTGATGATTTCTAAGTTATGCCTCTTGGATCTGTTATCCAAGTCAGTTGTTTTTCCAGTGAGATATTTCAGATTGTCTTCTATTTCTTAATTCTTTTGAACTTGTTTTATTAGTTTCTGCTGTTTTATGGAGTAATTAGCTTCCATTTGTCCAGTTCCAATTTATATGGAAACATTTTCTTCTTTGAGAATTTGTTCTTCCTTTTTTAGGGAGCTAGTTTCCTATTTGAGGCTTCATATTTCCTTTTTAGGAATCTATTTTATTCACTGAATTTTTGCTCTTAAGCTCTTCACTTTTCCTCTCATTTTCTTTTCTAATTTTTCTTCTAAATCTCATACTATTTGCTTTTTGATCCTTTTTTGGAGATCTTCTAGAAGTTCATTTTGGGTTTGATATCCTTTCACATTTGCTTTTGAGGGTTCACACATTTCCATTTTGACATTTCTGTCCTCTTCTGAGCTTGCATTTTGGTCTTCCTTTTTGTTGGAATAGCTTTCCAGGATCAGACCTTTTCTTTGTCTTTTACTCATGTTGGGGGCAGGGTTTAAGATCTTGCCTTTATATTGAAACTCAGTCCCACTTCTAAAGTAGACAGAGTACTGTCCCTAAGTTCCCATGGGTACAATATGCAATAGATTTAGCTGAATTTCATTTCTCAGCTGCCAACTCTCCTTGCTTTTGTGAATGTTTGGGCTATTCATTCTGCTAAGGGTTCTTCTATGTGTGTTTGTGCTGGGTGACTCCTCAAGCTTCTCATCTTGTGCTTGTGCTGGGATACTCCTTACAAAGTGCTAATTCCACTGTTTGTACCTCTTACCCCAGTGATATGAGTCCTTCTTGCTGCTCCACTATATTTTGCTTTGCTAAAACACTGTTTCACTCTGTCTTCTGTTGGTTCCATTGCTCCTAAATTTGTTTTTAGACTTTTCTCTTTTATGGTTTTTTTAGAGGTGGGTTTTGGCAAGCTTGGAATATTCTTTACTCTGCCATCTCCCAGGAGCATCTATTTACTAATCTTATGAGAGAGTTTGTATTAGCCGACGGTGATAGGTTTCTACAAATCAGGCAGGAAGCCTGATAGAGGAACAGTATGGAAGATATAGTGCAAGAAAAGCAGATTTGAGGGACAAAGCAAAAAGTTAAATGGGTGATAAAGAATTTTCTGCAATTTCAATGCAGGAGCTCCAAACTGGAGTGAAAAAAGAAAAGCAAGCAGACCTAGAACAAGAATTACAGCTGAGACAAATGATGATTTTGATTGTCATAAAGTAAGTGACTGCCACAGCCTTTCTTAGGGTCTTAAATGAGGAATAGCAAGAATCTGATGTTTACCAGTTGAGTTTTAAGATCATATCATCCAAATTATAGACTTTGAACTGGACAGGATTTTAGAGAATACCTAACAATGCCTTTCTTTTAAAGATAAGCAAACTTAGATCTGCAGAATGTAACTTAAAGGTTACAGAAACAACTAAGAAGAGCCCAGGTCCTATTACCACCAATTTAGCATTCTTTTCAGTATGCTACACTACCTCTTCCTATTGAACCTTGGATCCCCACAACTATGCACTCACTGGTCAGCTTCTCCAGTCTCTGTACTTGAAACAAATATTTCCCAGGAGCTATTTAATTCCAATCCAAGTAAAGAAGATAATTAAAAACAAAAACAAATTCACATGAAAGGATCAGAATAGAGCACGACTCCCTGGATAGGTCAAGAGCTTAATACTTCACTAGAAGCAAAGAAATCATTTATTAGATGATAACTTACATTTCCTAGATCCAGTTAGTTCCCTTGTTCGTCTCAGGCAAATGAATTACAGATATTCCTCCGAACTCTCATTGGCAGAATCCAGGGTGTTTATCATCTGCTCAGATCCACAATCTGTGAGATTCCCCCAAGATATCTCAAGGTAAAAATATCATAGGAAAGCCGAGCCTTGAGGCCATACAGTTTTCACACATATGCTTCATGGAAGGGAGTTGCTCTACCTGGGAAGCCATTGTCTGCCTGTCAGTCCAGATATTCATTCCCCATTCAAATGCCTCCTTCAAGAGCTTGGTCCAAAGTAAAGGGGTCATAGAATCATAGATTTTGAAGAGACCTCAGAGAATTCAATTCTTTTCTGTGTGGATTAATTCTATAACCAATGTCCTAAAAATGATCATATAGCCTCTGATTGAGACATCTCTAGAGATGCAATTATTTACCACCTATCAAGATAGTTCATCTAATTTTTAAACAGTTCCAATGCTATTGACAGGCATTTA
Source organism: Gracilinanus agilis (assembly GCF_016433145.1). NCBI lineage: Eukaryota > Metazoa > Chordata > Mammalia > Didelphimorphia > Didelphidae > Gracilinanus > Gracilinanus agilis. Next base: position 7,714 of record NW_025372618.1, read on the forward strand.
TTAATTGTCTGCTATGTAATTGGTGCTGGAGATACAAAAATAAAAATAGTCTATACCCTGAGGAAACTTCTGTTCTATCAGGAGAAATAACATTTCAGTACACAGTATATCAATATATAGAAAATATGAACAAAGATAAGGTAATTTTTTTGGGTAGGAACTAGAACTTGAAGGAAGGGGATCCATAAAGTCCTCATGCAGAGTATAGCTTATAAGCTGCTTCAGACACTTACTAGTTGTGTGATTCCAGACAAGTCACTTAAGCTCTCAGCCTCAGTTTGCTCATTTGTAAAATAAGAATAACAATTCAACAATGTACCTCACCAGCCAATTGTGAACATCAAATGAGACAACATATTTAAAGTATTTTGAAAACCCTTAAAGCATTATATTAATACTAATTGTTATCATTATTTTGAAAGGAAACTAGGGTTCCAAAATGTAGAGGTTAGAAGGGCCAATGTGAAGGCAGAGAGATGGGAGATGGAAGAACAAAGCTATTAGTGAGTGAGACTAGTCTCAATGGACCTTAGAGCAAATGAAGAGGAATCATGTATAGAAAGACTGCAAAGGCAAATTGTAGGGAGAGGTTGTAAAGGACTTTAAGTACTTTACAAGGGAATTTCTATTCTTTTTAAAGACAATTAGAAGTTATTGGAGTTTATTGAGAAAGGGAAGAGCAGAATTAGACCTCTGTTTGGAAAAATGCAATTTTTTTATTTGTGGAGGGCAGATTAGAAAAAGGGCCAGAATGGAAATGAGAAGCCTAATTCAAAGGTTTTTATATTAGGACAGGTAAAGAGTGATGAGCCTGAACTCAGATAGTGGCCATATGCCTAGAGACATTGGTAGAACTGACAAGTCTTGGCAACTGATTGATTATATGGGACATGGAAAGAAAAGAGGCCAGGACAATTCAAAACATGTGAATCTAAGTGAATGAAATGATGAGGATACTTTTTTTTAACATTTATTAATATTCATTTTTAACATGGTTACATGATTCATGCTCCTCCTATCCCCTAGACCCCTGTCAGAGTTTTTCGTTATAAAGATTTTTTCCCAATTTGTTGTTTCCCCTCTGATTTTGACTACATTGTTTTTGTTTGTACAGAAACTTTTTAGTTTAATATAATCAAAACCATTTAATTTACATTTTGTAATTTTCTCTAACTCTTGCTTGGTTTTAAAGTCTTTCCTTTCCCAGAGATCTGACAAGTATACTATTCTGTGTTCACTTAACATGTTTATAGTTTCCCTCTTTATATTCAAGTCATTCACCCATTCTGAATTTATCTTGGTGTAGGGTGTGAGATGTTGATCTAGTCCTAATCTCTCCCATATTGCTTTCCAAATTTCCCAACAGTTTTTGTCAAATAGTGGATTCATGTCCCAAAAGTTGGGCTCTTTGGGTTTATCATACACTGTCTTGCTAATGTCATTTATCCCCAGTCTATTCCATTGATCCTCCTCTCTATCTCTTAGCCAGTACCATATTGTTTTGATGACTGCTGCTTTATAGTATAGTTTAATATCTGGTACTGC
>NW_025372619.1:0-3097 GCF_016433145.1 Gracilinanus agilis
AAAAAGGAAGGGAGGGAGGAAGAGAAGGAGGGAGGGAGAGAAGGATGGAGAGAGAGGGAAGAAAGAGTAGCTCTAAAGAAGCTAAACTCATTAGTATCTCAAACTGGGCCAAGTAACTCAATTATTCTTCCTTGTCCCAGTGAAATCTGGATGCATCACCCTAAACTTGATCACCTGAATCATAAAATTCTGGCTTTATCTCTTCTATTTCCTCTAATTTTAATTTCCTAAATCCTTTATTTCAGTTCAATTCAAATATGTTAAGCACTTATGAGAGCCTTGGCACCAAGGAAATAAAGATGAGAAACATGACAGTTCCTGCCTTAAGGAGCTTATAATGGAAGGATGTTGATCACATACAACTAAGTAAAGTACCAAATAGAGTGTGAACACACATATTGATTATAGAATGTGGACCTTGGGGGGATCAACCCCTCACTTAATAGGTGAGATTATTGAGACTCAGAAGGGTTTTGATTTGACTAATATCCCATAAGTAGCAAGAGGCAGAACTAGGGCTGACATCGGGTCTTCTCAATCTTTTTTCTTTTAACCCCTTACCTTAGTATCCTAGAATGGAGAGTATTATTTATAAGACAGAAGAGAGGTAAGGGCTAGGTAATTGGGGTCAAGAGCCCAGCATGGAAGGGTTGTCAGGGTTACCCAGCTAGGAAGTATCTGAGACCACATGTGAACTCATTTGAATCTCCAGGCTTGACTCTCTCTCCACTGAGTCACCTAGCTGCCCCTAGTGTTCTCAGTTTAATCCCAGGCTCCTTCCATTAAGTTATGCTACAGAGAAGAGAGCCAAAATGCTCTAGGAAAAGTTGAGGAAAAGGCCACATGGGAGTCCTCCTGTCTCTGCTATAGTGCCAACTTGGACAAGTCACTGGATTTCAGTTTCCTGTTCAGAAAAAATAAAAGTTAAAAATTTTCACTGACAACAAAACAAAATACATAGTTTGGATTAGGAAACTTTTAAGGTCCTTTCCAGCCAAAATGAGGGATCTTGTATTTTGCATATATATATATATATTAAGATGTGGAAGAGAATGGGACAAGTGGATCTTCTTGTGCAAGATTTAAAGCAATCATAAGATTCAAATGGTGGTGGGGGGTGGGGCAGCTGGTTGGCTCAGTGGATTGAGAGCCAGGCCTAGAGATAGGAGGTCCTGGGTTCAAATCTGGCCTCAGACACTTCCCAGCTGTGTGACCCTGGGCAAGTCACTTGACCCCCACTGCCTAGTCCTTACCACTTTTCTGCTTTGGAACCAATACACACAATACTGATTCTAAGACAGGAGGTAAGGGTTTGGAAAATAACAACAACAAATGAATCTAGTTCTGGATCTGATTTTTTAAAAATTCTCTGTCTTGCTTTGTATTGGAAGTCAGGAGCCCTGGGTGGAATTTCTCCAGTTCTGCTGGTGTGACTTTCTGAGCCTCAGCTTTCCTCATCCATCATACAGAGGGAGGACGTTCACTTCATCACTTAGCTCAAAGTACAATTAAAGGAATCAAAGGAAGTCCAGGAAGGCCTTTCTAGATTGGGAAGTTAAATCATACATTCATAGATAAAAGCTGGCTGAGCCTTTTAAAGGTCAATTAGGCCAATGTCCTCCTCACAGAGGAGGCAATGCTATTGTCAAGGTCACACCCAGGGGAGAAAGTTGGGAATGGATCCTGTGTTCTTATTCTAAATCCAGTGCTCCTTTGAACGTACCAAAACCAGTTTTGATGGTTATTTTCACCCCTAGAAATTCTGGGGCCCTTACACATATCCGACAAATACAAACACAGTGACGCCATAAAGCAAGGTCCACATAGGATCCCAACTGGATCTAGAATAGAAAGTTATCTGGAGGCCCCACACTGGCATTCCTCCCTTGACAAGGCCTGAGGTCAGAAAGGGCATGCTGATGATGTAGTCAAGATAAATTAGAAGTCTTTATCTCCTTTACTTTCAACATTTCACTTCCAAGGTTGAAAAGCTTCATGTTAACTAGCATGGAAGGGAATTTCCCTACCCAATCCAGCATGCATCTGTCTCCTGCCTAAAGAGAGACTGAGAGAAAGGGAGAGAGACTGAGGCAACTAGATGATACATTGAGTAGAGTGCTGGGCCTAGAGTCCAAATCTGACCTCAGACAGGCACTAGCTGTATGGTCCTGGGCAAGTCACTTAATCTCTGTCTCTATTTCCTCATCTGTAAAATCAGGCTAATAACAGCACATTCCTTAAAGGATCTTGTAAAACATTTAGCATCATGCCTGGCACATAGTAGGCACTATATAAATGCTGTCCCCCCTTCCAAAAAAAAAAGTACTAGGCACTTTTTACTACTGCTCTAACCTTGAAGATTTAGATAACTTCTAAAGGAGGGAGTAGGAGGAGGGAAGTGAACTAATCAGCTCTCAGAACCTTCTCACACTCTGTTGCTTGACTGGTTTGGTCCAAGGTGCTGCTTTCTCATTCCTAGAACAGCTGTTGGTGGAGTTCTCCCTCCTTTCTCTGTCTCTCTTGTGTCTCTCTGTTTTCCTGTTTCTGGTTCTGGCTCTATTATTCTAGTTGTCGCTCTCTGTTTCTGGGTCTATCTGTTAACCTCTTTTTATCTCTTTTTCTGACTGTCTCTCATTCTGAACTTTGGGATGAATGGAAATTCTCTTAGGTTACTCACCTATTCTTCCCACTCGCGACTCAAGTTAAAACAGAATTATTTCTCTCCCTCCGACCCCCTTAGCTGTCTGTCTCTCGTTCACTTTTAGCTGTCTTAAGGAGAGAGCTGGGAGCTAAAGAAGGTAATAGATCGAGCTCCTCTTGGGCAGGCTAGAAACAACATCAGAAAATCCAAGAGTTGGATGTGTTGCCTGACTGTTTTCAAAGACAGAGACAGAAAAAGGGGGCAGAGACAGAAACAAAGAGAAAGAAGAGAGATAGCGCGATTCAGAGACAGAAACAGAGGAGAGAGAACAGGGCGATACAGAGACCAACAGACGGTCAGAGAAACAGAGACCGGCAGAGACCGACAGAGGTAGAGTGGCATGAAGATAAAGAGAGAAGAGAGAGAGAGAGAGAGAGAGAGAGAGAGAGAGAGAGA
>NW_025372620.1:0-11508 GCF_016433145.1 Gracilinanus agilis
TCAAGGGCTTTTGATGAGTGTCAAGACATTGAAGTGTATAAGATATTGCACTATTCTAACATCAAAAAACTGTATGCATGAGACAATGCAATCGACATTATAATAACTCATATATCAATGACTGGATGCTACAAATCAATTCAATTTCTTTGTTTTTGTATGTGTGTGGGTGTGGCACCTATGCATGTGTATTTATGAAACATTTTGTATGACATCCTGTGGGTCAAAGAATTATAAAGCCTTGGTGATAGTATCTTTAGCCAACAATTATAATCTAGAGTATATCAAAACTACTTCTGAAAGTGAAGAAATCATGACATTTGAAAGACCTTTACTCTTTTTAAAGCAATTCATTCATTCAGAGAATTCAATTTTAAATAGTTTCTCTGATTCAAATTTCTACTTGAAATAATATAGAATAAGTGGAAAATTCCAAAATATTTTGAAATAACTTTTCACAAATGTATACTGACATAAAGTAGTTACATATGATGTTTTTTTTTTAAATTATTGAGGTTCATTGATTAGTTTTAGCTGAACTCTATGTAAAAAATAAGAGCTTGTCAACATGTAGGCTGACAGACAGCCTGAGAGACTTAGGTAGCTTAAAATGAATGAGTAGTACTAGTGCCACCAGATATTGTCAAGTTCTGTTACCATTTTTAACAAACAAATGAAAGAACAAACTTGTCACAGTTTGATTTATAAAAATATCCAGTAACAAACTACTTTTCTGGATCGAAACCTTTTTTTCTATACTATGAGAACATACTTCTGGATTTGGCTGTGGTTGGTACTATGTTGGTTGATCTGATCCATGGAGAATTAAATATTTTTGAGTAGTTGTGTGAGAGGAAATGGTTTCTCATGTAAGAATTGGGACACAGCAAGGTAGGGTAATATAGCTGAATCAACATTCATGTCTGTTGGTATAATTGCAATTTTAAAAATGTTTCAGTTACCAACTAACTCTATTTGTGGTTATGCAGCATTGCCAAACTTGACAATTTGATGAGGAGGCTGTAGTAAAATCAAAAGGAATTGTATTGCATAGATTTCAATTGAAGGAAAACTTACTAAACTTGGGGTGGGAGAGATTTCCTGAGAGATCAGGTATAGACAACTCAGCAGAAAGTAGAAATGAAATATTTTCTTGACATCTCCAGGGGACTTTTAATCTCAATGATATGAAGACAATTTTAGATGTTCTGAATATAGGTTGTTTAAATTCAGGAATCTTGCTTTTTATGATCCTTATCAGTTAGCATAGTGCCCCGAACATAATAGAAATAATGCAATCTAAATAAAATTGATTTGTATTGACTTTCTTCTCTTTTCAACAATCATTCCTACAATAATGCATGATATTTTTTATTTATATCTGCTAGTTTAGAAGGAAAAAGCAGTACAGGTGTCTCTGGGATTACTTTTTAAAAACAATATTTTATTTTTTCCTCAAATATATGTAAATCAATTTTAGTATTCTTTTTAATTTTTAATTTCAAATTCTCTCCTCTCCTACATTCCTATTCTTCTTCCTTCTACAAGACAATAAGGAATCTAATATAGATTTTGCATGTGCAGTCATGTAAAAAATCCATATTATTCATTTTGTGGAAGAGATGTAGAGCAAAAATCAAGGGGAAAGAAAGTTAAATATAGTATGTCTTTTTCTGTATTCAGACACCTTCATTTCACTGTTTAGGACAGATGGCGCTTTTCATCATGTGTCTTTAGGATTGTCTTGGATCACTGTATCTGCTAATAGCTAGGTGATTCACCCTTTGTTCATAAGACAGTGTTGCTATTATTACATACAGTGTTATTCTGGTTCTGTTCACCTCATTTTGCATCATTTCATTTAAGTCTTTCCAGGTTTTTCTGAAATCATCCTGCTCATCATTTTTTATATTATAATAGTATTCCATTACATTTATATACTGCAACTTGTTCAACCAACATCCCCTTAATTTCTAATTATTTGCAACAAAGAAATAACTGCTGTACGTATTTTTGTACAAATAGTTATCTCCTTTTTTATCTCTTTGGGATAGCATAGCTGAGTCAAAGGGTGTGCACAGTTTTAGAGTCCTTTGGGCATAATTACAAATTGTTCTCCAGAATGGTTGGACCAGATTAGTGTGTAACAATGGTTCATTGTGTAGTGCCCCAATTTTTCCACATCCCCTCCAACGTTTATCATTTTTCTTTTCTGTCATATTGGTCAATCTCATAGGTGTGAGACAGTAATTTACTGTTGTTTTAATTTTGATTTCTTTAATCAAAAGCATTTTAGAACATTTTTTCATATGTCTCTAGATAGCTCTGATTTTTTCATATGAAAAGTGCCTATTCAGATCTTTTGACCATTTACCAATTGTGAAATATTTTAAAAATAAATACGTTTTAGTTCTTTATATATTTGAGAAAAGAGACATTTGTTATATATTTATTTTACCTCCCCCTTCAGTTTTCTATTTTCTTTTTAATCTTTGGTGCATTAGTTTTGTGTATAAAAATTAATTTAATTTAATAAAATAATAATTTTATTTCCTATAATGCTTTGTCTTTTGTTTGGTTATAAATTCTTCCCTTATTCATTGATATGATATGTTATTCTATGCTCCCATAATTTGTTTATATTATTACCTTTATATCTAAATAATGTACTCATGTTAATCTTACCTTAGTAGATAGTGGGAGATGCTGGTCTGTCCACAGTCTGCCATACTACTTTCTTTTTTTTTTTTTCTTTAGAATACTTTTCCATGATTCCATGATTCATGATTTTCACCCCCCTCCTTCTTTGGCCCCTCCCAGAGCTGACAAGTAATTCCATTGGGTTATACATGTATCATTGTTCAAAACCTATTTCTATCTTATTTATATTTGCACTAGAGTGATCTTTTAACATTAAAACCATAATCATATCCCTATCGAACCATGTGATCAATCATATATTTTTCTTGTTTTTCTTCTGCGTTTCTAAGCTGTAGGCAAAAAGATTAATACTTGGTAATTAGTACTATCATCCACCAAAAAGTATAAATTAAGTCCTTGTCCCAAATCCAGTCTAGAACTCCCTGGGTTAGGGTTCTGGATTTCTTCACCGTTTTGATATTTAAAAGGGGTATGGTTTGGCTTTTACCACTACTGCTCAGGGAGGGTCTCAGGATCTGGATGTTGGTTTCAGAAAAGGTTCCTGAATCTCGGACAATAGATGTAGGATAGAGGATTGTAGCTTGATCTTGACTTGTTCTTCCCTCCTTGCTACAGCTTCTTTCTTAGTCTGCTCTCCTCTCATCCCTGCCACACTACTTTCCAGATCTTTCTAATAGTTTTTTCACAAATAGGTAGTTCTTATCCCCCCAAAATTTTTGGCTCTTTTGATTTTTTAAACACTAAATAAATAACATTTATTACTAGGTATTATATACCTAATTTATTGTACTGATTAGCCATTCATTTTCTTAGCTAGTAATGTACTGTTTTGATGTTACTGCTTATAATACAGTTTTGAGATCTGGTACTGCTATGCTATTATCTTTTATATTTTTCATTAATTCATTTTATAATTTTGACAATTTGTTCTTACAGATGGGTTTTGTTATTATTTTTTTCTACTTATATAAGGCAATTTGGGGTTATCCGATTGGTATGATTCTGAATTAGTAGATTAATTTAGGTAGAATTTTCATTTTCATTATGTTGACTAGACCTACTCAGGAGCAATTAATAGTTTTCTAATTGTTTAGATCTAAATGTATTTTTATGAACAAGTGTTTTATAATTATGTTCATGTAGTTCCTGAGTTTTTCTTATCAGGTAGACTCTCAAATACTTTATAATATCTACAATTAATTTAAATGGATTTTCTTTTTCTTTTTGGAATTTATCTCTCATTGCTAGGTTTGGCTGTTAAGATATAGAAATGCTGATGATTTATTTGGGTTTCTTTTATATCCTGAAACTTTGCTCAATTTTTTAAATTATTTAATATAATTTTTAAGTTGATTCTATGAGATTCTATAAGGATACCATCATATCATCTTCAAAGAGTGATAGTTGTGTTTCTTCATGGCCTAAGTCCTTCAATTTTTTTTTCTTTTTGAATAATAATGGTAGGGACACATATTAATAGGCTTATATGAAACTTTTCCTGGTTAATCAGTATGTCAATGTAACTTTTATTTCTTCTTTGTAAACAAAAATTGTTCCCCTCTATTTCTACTGAATACCTTGAGAGGAGGTACAATTTTTTTTTTGTCTTTGTGTCTCTAGAATCTAATATTAAGCCCTGCACACAGTAGGCTCATAGTTAATGGAGTCATAGCTTTATTATAGATTCAAAGGATCTTTGAAGTTATCAAATTCATGTCTCTAATTTTCTAGCTGAGGAAAATGAAGGTCAACATCATTAAGAATACTTCCTAAATACTTGTACAAAAATATTCATATCCCTGCTCTTTGTGGTGGCAAAAAATTGAAAAATTAGGGGGTGTCCATCGATTGGGGAGTGGCTGAATAAAATGTGATATCTGATGGTGATGGAATGCAATTGTGCTGAAAGGAATAATGAACTGGAACATTCCATTAAAACTGGAAAGACCTCCAGGAATTGATGCAGAGCAAAAGGAGCAGAACCAGGAGAACATAGTACACAGAGACTGATACATTAAGGCACAATCAAACGTAATGGACTCCTTCACTAGCAGAAATGCAATGATCAAGCACAATTCTAAGGGACTTATGAGAAAGAACACTATCCACATCCAGAGAAAGAACTTAGGGAGTAGAAATGCAGAAGAAAAACATATGATTGACCACATGGTTTGATGGGGACATGATTGGGGATGTTGACTTTAAAGGATCACTCTATTGCAAATATTCATAATATGTAAATAGGTCTTGAACAATTATACATATAAAACCCAGTGGAAGTGTTCATTGGGATGGGGGAGGAAGGAGGGAAAGGGAAAGAACATGAATTATGTAACCATGGAAAATATTCTAAATTAATTAACTAAATAATTTTAAAAAAAGATTTCTTAGTCCAATTCTTGTGAAATAGAATTGGACTGAAAAAATTTATTTTTGTTTATTTAAACAAAACTGCTCTGGCCATAACGTGTTACTTTGCTCATTGTAGGTATTTAATATATTTATTGAATGGAATTGAATTGAAAGAAACTGGGGAAGATGTTGAGAAAAAAATATATCATTTGCCTAATGTTTTCTGCTTAAGCCACTGTTCAGTCTGCTTTGCCTTCAGTAGTTAATGTTTTGTGGAATGCTGTAAAGCATATAAATAACATCATTAAAGGAAACAAGAGAGGTGATGTAATACTGCAAAAGGGTTCAATTTCCTTTTTTACATAAATAACTTAGTGCTTGAGCACTTATTTTGGCTTTAAAAGCTGAGATAGTCAATTTTTTTCCTTCACAGCTTAATTTCTCCTTGCCAATTCTGTCTTTAATGTACCAGTTAAACAGTTTAAATAACAGGCATCCTGAAATCATTTTTGTATGGTGATAGCATACCTCTGGCAATGTTCTTTTTATTAGCATCTTTAACTTCTCTAAAATTATGTTACAAAATGTATTCATTTGAGTTTTACTGGCTAATGTTGAATAAGACCCAAACAAAAGAGAATTTTCATCTTTGGATTTAAAAATCACTGAAGATTCCAAATTGCAATTTATGTCCATTTTCTTTTTCTTTGGAATTTTAAATATATTTTGACTCAAATGGTTTAATACAATGTGTTCAGCCAAATGAAAAAAATAATTATTAGTACCTAAAATCAGTTCAAAGGAAAAAAATTACAGTTATTACTGTGCCAATTAATAATCTCTAAAGTAATTAGATTTTCTTGACTCCAGATTTAATTTAATACACATAAATAGCCAATAATCTTAATTACCCTTCTAATTTCTAGAAACAGGTACTTATCCAGGTTGTTGCTGCCAGTTATCTAACATACTGAAGTTATAAAAAAGAAATATATACATACATACATATACGTACAAACACAAATATATACTATTTAAGTATGTATGTGTGGGTGTGTATATGTGTGTATATTTTTTTGAAATATGTGCTTATAGTATATATATAATCATGGATATGGGAATGTATGTGTTGTAAATTTATGTATTTATGCATATGTAACATATATAATGTCTTTTTATCTTTATGGCCTTTGGAAAGTCACTTAACTTCTCTAGACCTTATTTTCCACATCTGTAAAATGAAAGGATTGTAATAGATGATTTCTAAGGTCCTTTACAAATCTAAAAACTCAATTCTATTCAAGCACAATCTTTCCACTTAAATGGGGATTTTCCATTTATAAATATAAAACATTTCATGGTGTAAATGAAATAATATATCTAATCTTTGTGAATCATAAAGTATTAGAAATATTAATTACTAAATTATCAATTCATAATTATTGTGTAAGTATCTATTTTTCTATTTTTTAAAGATACATGATATCTGGAGAAAAATATTTGCACTTGAGTAGACAAGGAAAATGAGCTTTGATATGGATGATGAACTTCAGATCCCTTAGAAGTTTTTACTTAACACATGTGTTTTGCACATAATTTAAAATAAATTATTTTTTACATTTGTTTGATGTGATATTAGCTATTTTTCAAATTTATAACTCAATTCCCATCACATAAAATATTCTAAGAAATCTGTTCTACTTACTTCTGTTTCTCTAATTCAATCCATGTTAACACTCCAATTTTTCTATTTACACCTGTAGCCAAATGACTTTTGCTCCTTATTCCTCTTATTAACCCTACTCTTTTTTATTAGTTTATTTTTTAATTAATTAATTTAGAATATTCCTCCATGGTTACATGATTCTTGTTTTTTCCTCCCTTCCTCCTATCCCCTCCCACAGGCAATGAGCAATTCCACTGGGTTTTAAATGAGTCATTGATAAAGACCTCTTTTCATATTATTAATATTTGCAATAGAGTGATTATTTAGAGTCTACATCTCCAATCAAATCCTCATTAAACCGTGTGATCAAGCAGTTGTTTTTCTGCTGTGTTTCCACTCCCACAGTTGTTTCTCCGGATTTGGATAACATTCCTTCTCCTAAATGATGCAGAATTGTCCCGAATCAATGAATTACTTCTAGAAGAGAAGTTCACTACATTCTATTGTACGACAATGTATCAGTCTCTGTGTAAAATGTGCTCCTGGTTCTGTTCCTTTTACTCTGTATCAAATCCTGGAAGTCATTCTAGCTCACATGGAATTTCTCCAATAAATTATTTCTTTTATCACAATAGTATTCCATCAATAACAGATACCACAATTTGTTTAACCATTCCCCAATCAAAAGTCATCCTCTCATTTTCCAATTTTTTGTTACCACAAAGAGAGTGGCTATAAATATTTTGGTCCACATATTTTCCCTATTATGTCTTTGGGGTACAAACCTAGCAGTGTTATGGGTGGATCAAAGGCAGTCAGTCTTTTAAAGCCCTTTGGGCATAGTTCCAAATTACCTTCCAGAATGGTTGGATCAATTCACAACTCCACCAGGAATGTATTAGTGTCCCAATTTTGCCACATCCTCTCCAAATTTATTATTTTCTTTTGTCATCTTAGCCAATCTGATAGGTGTGAAGTGGTACCTCAGAGTTGATTTGATTAGTATTTCTCTAATTATAAGAGATTTAGAACACTTTTTCATGAGATTATTGATATTTTTGATTTCTTCATCTGAAAACTGCCTATTCATATTCCTTGCCCATTTATCAATTGAGGGATGGCTTGATTTTTTTTTAGAAATGATTTAGCTCCTTGTAAATTTGAGTAATTAAACCTTTGTCAGAGGTTTTTGTTTTTTCTCCAATTTGTTGTTTCCCTTCTAATTCTGATTGCATTGGTTTTGTTTATACAAAACCTTTTAAATTTAATGTAATCAAACTCATTCATTTTACATTTTGTAATATTTCGTATCTCTTGCTTGGTCTTAAAACTTTCCTTTCCCATATATCTGACAGGTATACTATTCTAGGTTCACCTAATTTACTTATACTTTACTTATAGTTTCCTTCTTTATATTTCAATTTCTCACCATTCTAAATTTATTTTGGTGTAGGGTGTAAGATGTTGATCTAAACTGAATCTCTCCCATACTGTTTTCCAATTTTCCCAGCAGTTTTTGTCACATAGAAGGTTTTTGTTCCCAAAGCTGAGATTTTGTGGTTTATCATATACTATCTTGCTGAGGTCATTTACCCTAAGTCTATTCCACTGATCCTTCCTTCTGTCTCTTAGTCCATTCCATTTTGTTTTGATGACCACTGTTTTATAGTATAATTTAAGATTTGGTACTGCTAGGGCCCACCCTTCACATTTTTTTCCTTTATTCCCCTTGATATTCTTGACCTTTTTTTCTTCCAAATGAACATTATTATATTTTTTTCTAATTCACTAAAAAGGGTTTTTGGTAGTTTTATAGGTATGGCAGTGAACAAATAAATTAATTTAGGTAGGATGGCCATTTTTGTTATATTAACTCAACCTACCTATAAGCAGTTAATGTTTTTCTTATTATTTAAATCTAGTTTTAATTGTGTGGAATGTGTTTAGTAATTGTGTTCATATAATTCCAGTGTTTATTTTGGGAGATAGATTCCTAAGTATTTTATATTGTCTATGGTGATTTTAAATGGTATTTCTCTTTCTAACTCTTGCTGCTTAGATGTGTTGGAAATATATAGATATGCTGATGATTTATGTGGATAAATTTGGTATCCTGCTATTGTGCTAAAGTTATTAATTATTTCCAATAGATTTTTAATAGATTTTCTAGGATTCTTTAGGTAGACCATCTAATTATCTATAAAGAGTGAAGGGACTACCTGGTTAAGATGGCGGCAGAGTAAAAAGCAGCGCTTAACCTCTCCTAACCAAAACATACAGGACTCCTCAAGGGGACATAAAAACAAATCCAGAGGAATGGAGGGACCCCACAACAGGGCGCAGTATGGAAGGTATGTGGAATCGGGGCATTTCCATGCTATAAAGGGATGAAACAACTCTCACTAAATCTTGGGTTGAGCAACCCCCCGACACACACACACACACACCACCTACAACACCAAAGCCAGCTCAAGAGAAATAGAGCAAGTTTGAGGCACCCATTGAGTCATTGGCAGCTCCAGGGCCTGTTCCTGAGAGCAGCAAGACTTAGGGCCCCAAAAGGCTAAAGAACGTGCACGGATTTTGAGCGGGGACACAGAGTGCAGGTGTGAGCACAGGTGTGAGTGGAAGCATGAGCAGAGGCGGACACAGGCACGCTCATGAGCGAAGGCTCTGAAACCTAGAGTGGGGAACCAGTGCAGACTGGTATACAACTGTGGAAGCAGTGCCCAGAGACTTATAAAGGAACCTCTGGCAGAGGATCAAGCAAGGGGGTCCTCCAGGGAGCTTGACCTTGAGAAAAACCAGACCTGAGTCAGCATGAGAATAAACCTGAGAACAGACTGGACTAACACTGGCAACCCAGAATCAGGAAGACCAAAAGAGAAAGATTAACAACAAAAAGAAGAAATCTTTAACACTAGACAACTTTTACACAGAGAAAATCCAGACAACCAAGCAAACAGAAGAGGAGAACAAACAAGCATCCGGACCCTCCCAAAATAATGAAAACTGGTCACAAGCTCTTGAAAAGTTCAAATATGAGATGATGAAAAAGTTGGAAAAGATTTGGCTAGAGAAATGGGAAATAGCTCAAAAGGAAATCAGGGAAGAAAATAACAGTTTAAAAGCCAGAATTTTGCAATTAGAAAGTGAGGCTAAGAATTCAAATGAACTGATAAGTAAATTGAACACCAGAAATGACCACATTGAAAAGGAAAATGAAAGATCATAGCCGAAAACCAAAAAGATTATAGTAAAAATCCAGTCCCTAAAGGCTAGAATTGAGCAATTAGAAGCTAATAATCTCTCAAGACAACAAGAACAAATAAAACAAAGTCAAGAGACTGAAAAAATAGAAGGAAACATGAAATATCTCAATGAGAAAGTGATAGAACAAGAAAACCGGTCTAGAAGAGACAATTTGAGAATCATTGGTCTTCCAGAAAAACCAGAAATTAATAGAAACTTGGACTGCATACTAAAAGAAATTATTCAGCAAAAATGTCCTGAAGTTCTATAACAAGAGGGCAAAATAGACATTGAAAGGATCCATAGATCACCCTCTGCACTAGACCCAGAAAGGGCAACAGCAAGGAATATAATAGCCAAATTCAAGAGCTTCCAAGTAAAAGAAAAAATCTTACAAGAAGCCAGAAAGAGACAATTCAAATATCAAGGAGCACCAATCAGGATCACACAGGATCTGGCAGCCTCCACGCTAAAAGACCACAAGGCTTGGAATATGATATTCAGAAAGGCAAGAGAGCTGGGCCTGCAACCACTGATCAACTACCCATCAAAATTGACTATATACTTCCAGGGGAAAGTATGGGCATTCAACAAAATTGAAGATTTCCAAGTATTTTCACAGAAAAGACCAGGACTAATTGGAAACTTTGATAACCAACTACAAAAATCAAGAGAAACATGAAAAGGTAAATAAGAAACAGAGGGGAAAGAAAGAAAACTCATAATTTTTAAATTTGCCTTTTTAAGGGCCTCATTAAGATCTAATTATCTGTATTCCTATTTGGAGAAATGCAATTTATAATTCTTTGTAGTGAACTCTATTCACTATTATAGTATTCACTATTATAGTAATCAGAAGAATAATTCATACGGAGAGGGTGGAATACTAAATGGTCTAAGAAGATTTGGGGGGTGGGAAAGAGGGGGGAATAGCAGGGGACACCAAGAGAAACTTGAGAGAATTAGAAAAACAGGATATTCTATTACACACAAAGAGGACATGTGATGGGGAGGGGACAAATACTTTATAAAAAGGAGAGGAAGAGAGCATTAAGAGGTAATATTTAAACCTTACTCTCAGTGTTATCAACCCAGAGAGGGAAGAGTAGCTATATTATCCATTGTGATATAAAACTTTATCTAACCCTACTGAAAAAGACAGAAGGGATAAACCAAGGGGAGCAGGGGAGTGGGGAGGTCAAAAAAGGGAGGGGAGAAAAAGGGGGAGGGAATTTATTAGGCCATTAAAAATAAAAAGAGGAGAATAATAAGGTAGGGGTTAGAAAGGGAAGTTAATCAAGGGAGGTAATAAGGAATACCAGCTTAAAGCAAATCACTGGTTTGAAAGGAAAAAAAGTTTAAGAAGACGGGGTAGGAATAGGGGAGGATACGAAAATGTTAGCAAATGCACAACTGATAATTGTAACTCTTAATATGATTCTGATGAACTCGGTCATAAAACAGAAGCAAATAGCAGAGTGGATTAGAAACCAAAACCCTACCATATGTTGTCTACAAGAAACATATATTAGGTGGGTGGACATACAGAAGGTTAAGGTTAAGGGTTTGAGCAAAAT
>NW_025372621.1:0-7069 GCF_016433145.1 Gracilinanus agilis
ATATATATATATATATTATCATTGGAAAGAACCAACTTCTCCTTCACCAACTCCTTTACTGACTTACTCACTACCCTACCACAGCACCTCATTCATCCTTCACAGCTTGTAGGCATCTCCCTCATGCTTGTACTTAGATGTTATGAGTAATGATGCTATTCCCTTCTGAAGATAAGAACAGGATGTAATTTAAAGTTACACAACTGGTGCAAAATGATCATCTACTTGATCGGTAGCAACATCATAGGCAAAACTTATAAATTTCTCCTGGGTACCTGTATATGCTATGGGAAGTTCAGTGAGAAATGATGCTTCTATTCTGAGAGTCAAATAAATGACTCATCATCCCACCTTTTTCACGTTCCTACACTGACACAGTGCTTTAAGGTTTGCTAGGTCATTCAGTAATAATAAGATATAGTGCTTTAAGATATCAGAAAGCTCTTTACCTCTATCATCTCATTTGATGCTCCCCCAAACCTTGTATTATTATCATTCCCATTTTATATATGGGGACTGAGGTTAAGAATGGCTAAATGACTTGCTGAGGGTCATATGGGTGTCTGAAGCAAGTTTTTTAACTCAAATTCTTCCTACTGTGGATCCAACATTCCATCTGCTAATCTGCCTTTCTGCCTTCGGATGTTTCAAATATTATTCCCATTTCCCAAGGGAGGAAGCAGAGTCCTGGAGAAGTTATGTGACTAGTTTTTGACCACACAACTAACTAGTAAACATCAGAAGTAGAATGCAAGCCCATGTCCCATCGGATTACAAGGTTAGCTCTCTTTTTATTACACTCTTTTGCCTTCCCACTTTCTGACCCTTCATTTTCTTCTCTATAATATGCCCAAGTCCAAATGATAGGAAGGAAGAAAGCAAGTATTTATTAAGTACCAAGTCTGTGCCAGCCACCGAGCTAATCTCTTTACAATTATTATTTCATTTGATCTTCACAACAACCCTGGGAGGTAAATGCTATTATTATCCTCATTTTAGAGATGAGGAAACTGAGGAAGATAGAGATTAAGTGACTTGTCCAGGATCACAGAGCTAGTAAAATCTGAGGCCATATTTGAGCTTAGGTCTTCCTGACTCCAGACTCAGAGCTCTTGACCAACTGCTTGGTAGAAAAAATTCAGAACCATTACCAGCGTTCTCATAGAATCTCAAAGTCAGAGTAGCATTCTACTATCCTTCCATCCCTTCAATCTTTCCACAGACTTTATGTTTGATCTAGTGCTTCCTGACTGATAGGGAGAAAATGTTTTATTTTTTTCCTGAATTCTCTTTTTGCCTTATAATGGAGCACCTCTATTTTATCTTTCCCTTCCTAAGTTCTTGCTTTCATGCCTTTGGCAAAATGTTTAGAACTTTTACCCAAAGCCCTAACCCTTTCTTTACTAATGCAGGAATATTAAATCCCCCTTTCCTGATTCCATGGTATTCTGCTCCAATGGAAACAGGCCATGTGAAAAATTAAAAAGACACTAAGACCAGAAGTACCCCATGTAAAATAGTGTATTTTGAGAGAAATATACTTTAAAAGGACCTGAGCATCCATTTCAGGAAAGAATTTTTTTCTTTTATTTAAAAGTTATTGAAAGATATCTAGGGCAAAGATCAAATTAGAACCCTGAAACAGGCCTATACACAACTGGTGAATGGGATGAATGATAAGAGTAGAAGGAATAAAATGTCTGGGGATCCTCAATGGCAGTGTTGCTTACCCAGAGTCAATTCATGCACAAAATATGGTCACACCATGATACCTCCCTCAACCCCAAGCTGAAATATCAGCATTGTGTCAGATTTATTTAAAAGGACAACTTGCAAAAGACAGAAGGAACAAGGTCAGGGAGGCAGTTCAACATACATCAAGTCTAATATATACATCTGGGATAAACTTGCTATCTGAATTTTTTTTTCATATCTTGATAAATGTATTTCAACACAATCATTTTCCTTTGTAATCTCATGAATTTTATTAATTTAAAAGTATGATATTTTGAAGAGGGGTCCAGAGTCTTTACGAGACTGCTCAAAAGGTCTGTGATACAAACAAAGGTTAAGAAACTCTCTCCTACATCTTTATCTCCAGTCTCATGCAATGAGAATAGATTTTTGAAATAATATTTGAAATTCCTTACTCATCATAGAAAGATTAAGTTATCTTCAATATGTTCCAGACTCCCATAAAATAGTGTGGTTCAGTGAAAAAAAATGTATTGGACTTGAAGTCAGTCAGAGGATCTTGATTCAAATTCTGTCTCAAGTATTTATTAACTCTATGACCTTAAAAATGAATTATCTGTCCAGGGCCTCACTTCCTACTTCTGTAAAATAAGAAGATTTGACTAAATGAACTTCAAGATTTATTTGAATTCTAAATCTCTGATAATGATGATATTCTTTTTTTGACATATTATTGTGGTATGGTGGTACCTCTGGAATTGAGAAAAATGCTCTGCCCTTCTCTCAGAGCTAAAATGTAGTCTTTAAAAATCATAGAATGATGAAAATAGATTATATTAAAGTAAACTTCGGAGTGTGAAAGTATCATTACCGATAAGGAACCATCAGTTCAATAAATGATCATTCCATTTTGATTATAGTAAAAATGTCTTTATTTCTGATTTTAAAGCAGAAAATGCCAAAAGGGAGAGTCATCTGCTTGGTATTGGGTAGTATCTTATATTTTTCCATATTTGTTTAGAATAAATATCATTAAAAACCATCCCAAGAAACCCTTTAATTTGATTCCAGATGCACAGGACAGAATAAAAGGGAGAAAATCTTAAAGTTCGAAGTTTCACAGGTTCAAATTTTCTATGATAGGGGAATCTAGTGATTTCTTCCTTATAACATAGAAGAAAGTAGAGCTAAGAAATAATGACCAAAGAGATGAATGTATTTTTTTAATCATGGACTCTAAATATTTAGTTCCTAAACAATGACAAATTTTGTCAGAGGAATGCTTTCAACTACTGATGGGACACTCTAATATTCAAATATATTTCACTGATGTGAGTGTTTCCTACAACAATGCAGACTATAACTTGTCCTATTCTTATCCATCCAATGAAACTCTCCTCTATGACCTTGAATTAATAATTCACAGAACATCTATCCAATTTCTATAAGCCTTACTTATTTTTTAAAATTGAAAAGTTATCAGTGCAATTTGTAGGTTCATTTATCCTTCCCTCTTGCTACATGATTGGTCATTTTTTTCTGCTAGACATTTCTTTGATGATATTCCTCATTCATATTTACATGTTTGTAATATGCTGAAGTTGTCTCATCCCATGCAGACAAAATCAAACAAATTAAAGTAAAACACAAATTAGAGAAAAATTCACTCATCATTTTTCGACAACCCTGTGGCAGAATCTGTTTTGAAATTTGTATAACATGCTACCCATTTTTGGTTAGGACCCTTTGAGAAGCTCTTGTTCTCAGGGCATGTTCTTTCAAATGTTTTACAAATTTATGCCTTTCCCTTGTTTTATGACCCTTCAGAGAGTTTCCAGTATCTTTGACAGTCCTCACACAACACTCATAGCAATTTTGCTTTCCTGAGACACTATCCCCTAAATAAATCAAATGTAATCTGCTTCTGCAGGGCTGCCTTTATCTACTCATCTCAAAATGTTATGACAAAAAGCAATCATGTTTTCTAGCATGATTTGTTTCTGTGCAAATCCACACTAATTCTTGTTTATAAGCTCAGAGCTTTTTTCCCCTTCTCTTTCTATCTTCACTGTTTATTCCTATTAATAAGTATTTCATCATTTTAGTGAAGGAAACAGCAGATATACTCCTTTTCACCTAATTGTCCTGTTGTCTATGAGCCTCTTTTGCTATTCTAACATTGGTTCTCTGCACCAGAGACAATGGTAAATAAAATATTATTTAGGCTGCCATCAAACTGAGGGATTCTATATTGGCCTTGGGAATTTTAAAGACTATGATTCAAGAATAAAGCTTTGGTCACTCTTTAATACTTCAGAATCAAAACAATCAGAAAGCATAATCAACCAATACTATTTTTAATAGAAAAGTGAAGACTTGGCACCACAAGATGCCAAAATGCCTTTTGAGGCATCTAATAAACAATTAAATTATGTTCAATGCAATTTTAGTATTGTATATTAGATCTTTTTTTTTCTTTTTGAAGTGGTGGTTTGTGTAGAGGATTTATGGCAGTGTCAAAGAAATGCATGAGCAGAATGTAACAATCTGCCAAAAGGGAAATGGTGTGTCAGACCAACTTTTTTCATTGACCATTTTTTTGGGAGTCAGCTCTGGTGCCACATAGAGATAAAGTACATTATAATCTGATGCATACTAGCTATCACTAGACCGCCATCCACTTGAAATTACGCTTTCCAACATTACTGACTGCTATATTGCCAAATCCATTGCCCTTTCCTCAGTCTTCATCCCTCTTTACATCTTGGTGGCATTTTTCATTGTTGATCATTGTCTCCTTCTGGATATTCTACTCTGCGTTTTTGTGACATTGTCCTTTGGTTCTCTTTCTTACCTGATCACTCTGTCTCAATCTTTTTTTTTTGCTTTATTGTTATGAATATCATAACTTCTAATTATTAGTATAGTCCAAGACTTTCTGTCTTGCCCATTCTCTTTTTCATACTTTCTCATTTGGTGACTTCATCAACTCCTTTTGGCTCAATTATCATCTCTGTAATATTTGTAAAGCATTTAGCACACTGACTAGCACATTGTAGGCTCCACATAAATACATCTATCTAGTCTATCTCTTGAATTCCAGTCCCACATCACCAGTTTTAACTTGGCCATTCTGACTGGCTGTCCACTGCCTTCAACTTGTTTCTTTTCCCTTAAATCCACTCACCTGACTTTTTTTCCTGTTGAGAATACAATTGTTCTTTCAATTACAGATTTTTGCAGCCTTAGTCATCCTCATCCATTTTAATCCATAGTTCTAATCAATTATCAAATCCTGTTTTTTATTTCCCCAACATCATCTCAAAATTTTGTCTCTAGTCCCATAGCTGGCACTCTCATCATGTGGGCTATTGCAATAACCCTCTAAATGGGTTTCCCTGCATATAATCTGCACCTTTTCTAATTGATACCCCACAGAGTAAACAAAGAGATTTTCCTAGCATAGGTATGACCACATAACTTCCCTGTTCAATAAATTCCAGTGAGTCAAATTAAAGATCCTCTGTTTGGCGTTGAAAGCCCTTTACAACCTGGCTCCAATTTATCTTTTCCATCTTTTCTAGGCATTGCTCTTCTTCACATACATTTAGAGAAAATCTAACAACTTTCTTGCTATTTTTTTACTGACACCAAAAGTCCAACTCCAATTTATTCTGTATATAGCTTGTTTGTAACAGTTGTTTGCATGCAGTCCCTCTTCTCTACACTCTGTTGTCCATCAGACTGTGAATTGGAGGGAAAGCCTGTTTTTTTTTATTTTATTTTTCTCTTTCCTTGTATTCCCAGGACTATATCTAGTGCCTGGAATAGAGTAGACATGTAATCAATACTTGTTGACTTGACTTGATAGGAATCTCTCTCTCAGTGGCTTTGTGAAGACTGTCATCTATGACCCTAATATACTCCTGGCCTACCATCACCACTTAAAATAAAATATTTCTTTTGTAGCTCAGCTCAAAGGCATTCTCCTATAAGATCCTCCCAACCCTACCTCGAGGTTCCAGTGCTCCCCTTCAGGATTCCATTCTGTTTATTTGCATTTATTTATGTTGTGTCTCTTTATGCATTGTGGACTCTTTCATGTTTCATTTTGATATTTGGGTCTTTAGGACCTAGCATAATCTTTGGCATGCAATAGGAGTTTATTTATTTAATTTATTAAAAAAAAACCTTACCTTATGTCTTAGAATCATTACTGAATATTGGTTCCAAGGCAGAAGAGATGTAAGAATTAGGCAATGGACCACTAGTTATGCAAATACACTCCTTCCCTAAGCAACTTCTCCCAGTTTTGGATAGCTAGAGACAGAAAATATCTAATAATATTGTTTACAATTTATATCTCCATTATATCTTAAGATTTGCAAAGTACTTTGTGTACTCATTGTCATTTTATCCCAAATGAGCTCCTGATCTTTTCTCCTAGAACTTTTCCTCTACACCAAAATTTTCTATTTTTTTTGTCAAGATCATTCCTATTCTTTCATTCACCAGGTTCACATCCTGGGAGTTATCTTCAGCTAAATCTAGTCAAAAATCTGCCTCTAGGCAACTTCCAGTGTACAAGAACCATTGTTCCTAACTCTGGCCTCTTGGGCCAACAGAACAAATCTAAACTCTCCTCCATATAAAAACTCTTTAAATACTTGAAGATAGCTAGCATATTTTTTCTAAACTCAAATAAGTTTAATTGGCTCCTAGCTGAATTTTCCAAGTTCCTTCAATTGATTCTCAGAGGTCATATTCTTTAGCTATTCTAGCAACCCCTTTTTGGAGGAATTCCAGCCTGTGACTAGTAAGCAGAAAGAATCCTACGTTAGTTCTATGAAATAGGTGTGAATCAATTAAGGCAGAGTATAGAATAATTATTATCCTATTCTTATTTTATACAACATTAATTTTAAAATGTATTATTAAATAGAATTGTCATTTTTGACTGCTTTACCCTACTGATGACTTCTCCTGAGCTTTGAGGCTACTAAAATCTATACATCTTTTTTCATTGGGATTGTTTAATAACAATTTCATACTCATCATTGTGTGAGGTTGATCGTTCAAAACCAATTGTAACTTCTACCCATTGTTATTAGTGCTGTCCTTTAAAGCTTAGCAGAATTCTAATCCCTATACCACATAATAGTTTTTCAAATACTTAAAGACAGTGGTGACATTTTTTTTCAATTCCCTGGGAAGGTTTTTTTTTCCTTCTTCTTCAAGATCAATATTCCTAGTTCCTTCCATTGATCTATTAAATTTCATCTTATTTATTTTGATTTCTTTTTCTAATCTGCAAGAGATCTTGTCAGCTCTAGACTTTTTCCTCCATTAAGGCTCCCAGGCTTATATATATATA
>NW_025372622.1:0-5751 GCF_016433145.1 Gracilinanus agilis
ATATATATACATATATATATATATATATATCTCAGAATAATATACAAATTTCTCTGTACCACAAGGAACTTTTTAAAATGACTTTATAAAGGCACAAAGATATTACAAACAAATAGGAAAAGTTAGGAGAAGTCATATACACTTTCCAGAACTTAATGCAATAAACATTATATTTGAATCAACTGGCATATACAAAAGATACAGACCAAAAAGGAGAATTAATGAAATCCTAAATAAGGAGTGAGTCAAAAACTGAATTACTGAAAATGATTAACAGCAATAAGAAAGAAATGATGATGAAATAACATAAAACATTTCTGGAATATAGTTAAAGTGTCCCTGAAGAGAAAGTAGTAGCTTATAGATATGTATTAAAAATAGAAATAGAGGTATAGTGAATTAAATATACATTTATTTTTAAACTTCTAACAAATTAAACTAATGTAAGGATAAAAAAGAGATATTAAAAGTTAGAAAGGAAATAAATTGAAAACAAAAAGAAAACACATAAATGGCAAATCTAAACCTAAAAGCTTGTTCTTTGAAAAGACTTTTATGAAGAGATGCAAAGTGAAATGAGCAGAACCAGGAAGACATCATACACATTAACAATAGGTATAATGATCAACTATGAATAGCTTAACTATTATCAACAAGTAAGGGAACCAGGACAACTCCAAGAAACTAATGATGGAGATGGAGTCTGAACACAGATTGAAAGATACTATTCTTCATTTTATTTTTTCCATGAATTTTTCTTTATTGTAAAAAATGTGTCTTCTTTCACAACATAACCAACAGAGAAATATATTTTATATGATGATTTTTGTACAACCAACATTATAGCACCTACTTTCTTCAGAAGGGGAGAGAAGTGGAAATGAGGGCAAAATTATTTCTGCCCATAATTGAAAAAATTTAAATGTCTAATTTTTTTAAAAAATCACAAAATAGATAAAACACAAACTCTTATTAAGTAATTTAATTTTTAAAGAATATAATAAAAGTCAAACAAACAGAATAATGAATGAGAGGGTGAAATAATATGGAAATTAGAAGAAATAAAAAACAATAATGACTAGAATGTGTATAAACTGAGAATAAAAAACCCAGAGTAATATATTCAAAAACACAAAATCCATTAACTATCAGAAAGTTATTTAGTGACTTTAGCAATCCAAATTTTTTAAAACTTGATTTAGACATAAAGGAGCTATGAAAGAAAAAATCTTCAACCTGATGGATTGCAGAAGGATTATTTCAAAATTTTAAAGAAGAGTTAATACTCATAATTCATAAATTATTCTCACATATTGATACAGAAATCAGCCTACACCAATTATTTATTATATAAATATAGTCCTAATCCCTAAACCAAGGAAAGATAAAACATAAAGAATAAAGTGTAGGTTTTTATCAACAAAAATGACTCAAAAGATTCAAAAATTTTAAACAAAATCTTGTAAGACTACAACAATTTATCTAAGAAATAACTCATTATGACCAAGTAGAATTTATACATGGGATACAAGAATGGCTCAACATTATCAATGTAATTTGTTGTGATAAAAACCAAAACATCTTAAACTACTTGAATATCTAAATTTACACAAAGTATATTACTGATGATCAAAATGATGAAATGATGAAAAGAAGCTAATATGGAGGAAAATTACAACTTTTTGACTTCAAAATATATTATCTTTTAACACAATGCTGTTTGGAAAAGTCATATTACATAGCTATTTGAAGTTATTATATATATGCATATATATATATATACTTTCAAATGGACATATAATATAAATCTGAATCCTTTATCAAGAGAAAAGGTAAAATAAAATATTATTTTGCAGTAGACAACTTGCTTTGAAAAATTTATTATTTAACTCTAATAATATGTTCCTTAAGAAAACAGAATTATTTTTGTTATAAATATGCAATTATTTATAATATATATTTTCCCAAGCAAAACAAATTCTTACCTTTGCTATTTCCAAAAATCTTTGTCTCTGTCCCTCCTCTCTCTCAACCCTCCCCCTTTTCTAAGAAGACAGGTAACATTATTATGTAGCTTATACATAATTATTATATATATGCATTTAAAACATAAATATAACAATACATATTTCCCTATTGATCATTGCCTACAGTAGAGAAGAATTCAAAGAGGAAATAAAATGAAGAATGATATATTTCAATCTGTATTTAGACTGTGTCCCTTCCTTGTTGATGGATATCCTTTTTCGTCATGAGCCCCTTGAAATTGTCCTGGTTTCTTGCATTGCTGAAAAGAGTTGTCATTCAGAATTGATTACAATACATTATTCTTTTATTGTATACTATGTTAAAATTATTTCACTAACTTCATTCTGAATCACTTCATATAAATCTTTCCAATTTGGGTGGGGGATGGTGATCATTTTATTTGCTTTATTTTTTTTTTTTTATGGTGCAATGGCATTCCACTATAATCATATATTGCAACTTGATCAGCCATTCTCCAATTGATGGATATCCCTTCAATTTCCAATTATTTGCCACCAGAAAAAGAAGTATATAAATGTTTTAGGACATATAATTATTTTTTCCTTTTTCATCGATCACCTTAAGAAATAAGTAAGAGTGGTATTACTAGGTCAAAAGGTATACACAGTTTTATGGCTGTTTGAGTATTGAGAATAATTCAAGATTATTCTCCAAAATGATTGGATCAGTTTATTTTTCCACCAACAATGTTTTAGTACTCCTATGTTTTCACATCCCTTCCAACATTTGTCATTCACTCCTTTTATCATATATGATTTTACCATATCTGATAGGTATTAAATGATATTTCACTTGTTTTGATTTGCATTTCTCTAATTGGTAAACTTTAGAGCAATTTTTCTATAGTTATATATATATATATATATATAAGAGAATATATATATATATATCTTTGGTTTCTCCAACAACCATAAATTATGTGTTTATATCTTATGAAGTAGTAATCATATAAAGCAGTAATCATGAAAACGATCTGGTAGTTAATAAACGATAGATATAAATCAATGGAACATACAATACAAAGGAAATTCAGAAACAATAAAACCCATTACCCCAAAGTTTGATAAAATGGAAAATATCAGTTAACTAAGGAAACAAAACCTCTCCATTTTATTAAAAAGAAAAACACTGCTGGGAAAACTGGAATGCAATCTGGCAAAAATTGAGGATTAGACCAACTACCTTGCACCACACTATGAAAATTATAAAAGAAACAGATTATGCTTCTTATAGCTATGTGTAGGAGGAATATTCTTAACCATACAAAGGACTATGGGGATAAAAACAATAAGTAGGTAATTTTGATTACTTTAAACTTAAAATATTTAACATAAATAAAATTAATTTACCTAGAATAAGTAGGGAAGTAGTTTAATGAAAAAAAATATACAAAAAAATTGTATCATATTTTTCTGGTCAGGATTTGTTTTCCAATATATAAAGAATTTTTCTCTCTCTCCTCTTTCTCACTATATCTCTGTCTCTCTGTATTTATCTCTGTTTATGTATCTCTAACTCTACGTATGCATATATGTACATATATACTATACTGCATTTATGTGACATTATTCCTTCATTGTGTTACTCAAAATTCTCAAGTCTTTCTAATTTGTTTTATAATGTTTTGATTGTATGCTTATTTTTACTGTTTCTGCTAAATTTACTCTGTATCTGCTCATACTTGCTAAGCTTCTCTGAAACTTCCTTTATCATAATTTATGTATACCGATCAAAAGAGCTGCTATAAATCTTTTTGTATACATGATTCTTTGTAGTATCACTTGGTCAAAGGGTATGACAAGTTTAATGAATTTTAATTTATGACCTAAAATTTCTTTCTAGAATGGTTAGACTAATTTACAACTCTACAACAAAATTCTTGTTTTTCAAAAGAAAGTTTTGAAAATGATATAAAAGTTTAGAGCATTACAAAACCCACTCAACAAAAAAAGAGTGACTCAGTTCCTTTGAAAAAAGTACATCAACCCAGATTCTTTATAAACAATTGTCAGAAGGCAGCCCCAGTCATTGAGGACCAATCAAAGGCATTCAGTGTCCTCTCAAGAAGAGGATAAGGACATATATAGTAACATGGGAAGTGTTTGCTCCTGATAAATGTCTATGACCTATAAACCCATAAAGTTGACTATATAATGAAAAAAATCTATATGAGACTATTCTGATCACCCTGGTTATAAAACATTCAACAATATTATCACATTAAATTCAAATTTCAAGATTACTTTAGCCATTCCCAAATTGGTTGACTTTATTATGTTTATAATTCTTTGTTATTATATATGTTGTTGATTTAAATATCTTAGCATTTATTTAACCTTTGTTTCTGTCTTTGGCTTTATTTTAGTATATAACAAATAATGGAATTACTGGGTCAGGGAATATAGCCAAATAAGCCAATTCTCTTGCATAATTTCAAATCAATATTCATAATGTTTGGATTATTTCAGTGCTCTGTCAGTATGATATTACTCTGCCTTTTAACTCTAATGTCTATCCAATATGGACTGTTGTCATGTTTATCATCTTTGCCAACTTATAAACTTTGGATTGAAATCTGAGTTTTTAAAATATGCATATCTTAAAATAAACCTACATAAATCATGAGCATTTCTATATATCACCCACAAAAGTCTTCAAGGAGAGAGTGTAAGAGATAATATATTTAAAATGACCATAGATAGAATATAATATTTAGTAAATCTATCCCCCAAATAACATATTAACTACATGAACATCATGATAAAACACTTTTTATATAAACAAAATCAGATTTAAATGAGAGATATCAAATATTCACAGATTGGCAGAGACAATATAATTAATATGAAAAATCTACCTAAATTGATCTAAATATTCAGTGTCATGCAAATTAAATTACAGAAAATTTTTAAATAAAAAAATTAATAACAAATTCATTTGGAAGAACCAAAGGTCAAGAATATAAAGGGAATTAATTAAAAATGTAAAATTCTAGCAGTAGTAGATCTAACAGATTTTGAATTGTATTATAAAGCAGTACTTGTTTAAATTATTTGGTACTAGCAAACAAAATAGTAGATCAGTCAAACAGAAGAGACATATAAAAACAGTAGTAAGAAATATTATAGGAACTTTGAACAATACCACTACTAGGTCAATATCTAAAAAGATAAAAAATATGGGAAAGGACCTATATTTGTGGTAGCAAAAAACTGAAAACTGAAGGAATGTCCATCATTTGGAGAATGGCTGATCAAGTTGTATTATGTGTTTTTCTCTAGTGTAAGTGACATGTATCTTCTTTTGCAGCATGATGAAGATGGAAATATATATTGTATGATGATGGGAGCCCCTCAGAGAAATAAGGGCCCCCCCATCAGGGCTCCATTAAAGTCAATTCACATGGCAGAGCCCTATATTTATTCCCACAGGAGGGATGGATACCCAATCAGACCCCTCTGTGTGACTCTTTTCTGATCAACACTTTTTATTATTAAAATTATTATAATCTATATTTTTAGGATAACAAGTTTTATAGAATAGATATAAAATCCATTTCTAGAAATCCCCTTATTACTCTATAATAACCAGTATTTATTGATTTATTGAGTTAATAGTCTACACCCTCAGTGAAATAGCAGAAGCTGCTTCAATCTCTCTCTCTCTCTCTCTCTCTCTCTCTCTCTCTCTCTCTCTCTCTCT
>NW_025372623.1:0-3898 GCF_016433145.1 Gracilinanus agilis
CCTTCCTTCCTTCCTTCCTTCCTTCCTTCTTTTCTTCCTTCCTTCCTTCTTTTCTTCCTTCCTTCCTTCCATAAATTTAGAACTGGAAAGGACCCTAGAGGTCATCTTCTCTACCCCTCTCCTTTTGCTGCTGAGGATGCTGATAGCCCCCAAAATCAGGTAACTTGCTCAAGGTAATGAATACGAAATGTCTGAGGCAGGATTTGAACCTTCATCCTCCTGTCTCCAAAAACAGTGTGTTTTCTGTTGCACTACCTTCCCGCTTTTGTAATCTTTAAATACCTAAAATTGTAGAGCTAGGGTGCTAGAGTACTCACTTGACATATAATAGAAAGAGAATCATTGTCCATATTCTTCATTGTCTTTTCAAGGAAGAAGCACTAAGCCTAAAGTCAGAATGACTTAGATTCAAATTCTCCCTCAGACCCCTATTAGTCATGTTACCCTGGGCACTTTCCTCTTTAGAGGTCCTCGTATATAAAATGATAAAGTTGGACTTGGTGTCCCCTAAGCTTCCTTTCAGCTCTAAATCTATGACCCCATGGACAGTCTAAAAGGAAGAGACCACTGATTCTTTTTTGAAGCTGGCTTCTCCCTGTGCCTGATGTGGCAGGAAAGTTCAAGTTCATAAGACCTAAATGAAAAGAAGTGGCCTAAATTCAGAAACTAAATAACCTCTCCATTGCCTCCTGGGTGAGAGTCATTTTTAATTCTTCAGAGATTGTTACCTCCTATGCCTTGCTGCCATAGGGTACAACACTGCAGGGTGAGGTCATTAAGGAAGCTTTGTGTTTTCTGAAGGGTTTTCAGCCCATTCTTCTCCAGTCCAACTCTGAGCCCAACTTTCTTGAGTGCTTCTTTCTTTTTTTTTTTTCCTTCTAAACCTTATCTTCCATCTTTTGTATTAGTTCTAAGGCAGAAGAGTGACAGGGACTAGGCAATCAGGGTTAAATGATTTACCCAAGTCATACAGCTAGGAAGTGTCTGAGTCCAAATTTGAACTCAAGTCCTCCCTCCTCCAGGCCTAGCACTTCATCCACTGTACCACCTGGCTGTCCCATCTGCATTTCAATTTCATATTGTTGTCCGGGCCATAGACATTCTTCGTCCATTTGATCTTTTCTGGGTGATGCTTTTTGAGGCAATAACTTCAGATTCCTTTCAGGAGATCTATAGTGTTCTGGAGCTTCATGCAATCACCATATTGCCATTCAAAAAAGGATCATCCGGAGTACCTCACCATCCACAGGGAATTCCTCTTCAATTTGGGCGCCATGTTGGCTCAAGTGAAAAACATCTTTGGTAAGCATGTAGCTCCCTGTTTTGTGTCTCACCTAATGTTTATAATTAGAGTATCATTGAACAGCATTACTTCTGTCAAAATAGCTTTCAAGGAATCTTGAATGATTTTGAGGTATAGTGGGGATACAATTGGCTGGGAAAAAAAAGTCTAGAAGCAGTACATTTATCTACTGAATCAAATTTCTTTTCATTGTCAACAAACAAAAAGCACATTAAGATCTACATTCTTTTTATCTTTCTAAGAAAAATAAACACTAAAACGTTAATTTATTTGTTGGTGCCATTGTCTTAACCCAATCACCAACAAGTTGAAACATTTACTAAAATAACTAAATAATATCCATATTTGAATTCTTGCTAATAACGGAAAATATACATATATATTTAAAGTTGCAATTAAATGGAAAGATGACTCACATGTTCTTATTAAAGAAGCAAATAAGACTTGGCATAATCAGTTTTCTCACATTCCAAATGGCAAAATGAACCACCATTTTATGAGGTACTTGATTGTCTCATCTTGAAGTTCAGGTGGTGAGCCTCTAAGCAAACAGGCTGTCATGAAGGTAGATCAAGATGTGAATGAGACCAAAATATTTTAGACTATTCAAAATCCTCCTGTTCAAGATGAAAATTATAAGGTGAGCACAAAACAATATCATAAAAAATAAATCTTTTGGAACTCCTTAGTTGAACTCTATCATGCCCCAGGAAACTTCCTTATCAGGAAACATCTTGCAAAATTGCTTCTGCTTTGGTACTTACATATGATGGTACCCTCTGTCTCTCTGATGGGAGGGCTGAGGGGCAGACCAAAAAGCTTTGCATTTTAAAAGAGCTACCAGCCTAGAAATCTCTTCATTCCCACCATCTTACATTCATTGGACTAGATTCCAACATGCCCCCTAGCCCCAGATACCTTCTTCCCCAGCTTCCTTTGGTGTATTGCCTTCTCCCATTAAATTGTAAGCTCCTTGAGGGCAGGGATTATCTTTTTATATATATATATATTTGTATCCCCAGCTCTAAGCACAATGCAGACCTAGTAGCTTCTCTTAATAAATGTTTATTAACTGACTGATATTGGTAAACACTAAGTAGTCATTTTGGAAGCAGTTGTCTGTGTGGAATCAGATCATCTAATTATTATGGCAACAGCAACAATAATAATAATGGTTATGGCATGAAGTAGAACAATGAGGATTGAACATTGAACCTGGAATAAGGAAGACCAAGTTCAAATCTATCCCTGGATACTTGAGAGCTGCGTAATTCTGGGCAAGAACCTGAACCTCTCTCTGCCTCAGTTCCCTTCATTTGTAAAATGGAAATAAATAACAGGACTTACTTCCCAAGATCGTTATGAAGATAAAATATAATAATAGCTATAAAGATGAGCTATTTTTATTGTTGTGTTGTATTTGCTCTTGTTATAAGGATTGTTAAACAATGACTCAGAAGAAAGCATAAATATTTAAAGACATTGTATATGATTAGTTAGTTCATATACATAGGTATGTGTATGTATACACAGTATAGCTCAAATCTAATCTATTTAAACAAGTGATAAACTCTTTAAAATGAGCACTGAACATTAAATTAACCACCAGGTGGCATTGATGGGTGCACAACAGAAAGTTTCTCATTTGCCCTGGTGCTTTGGTTTTTTGTCTTTCTTTCTTTTTTTTTTTGCATGTCCTGTTAGGGTGCTAAGTGCTTGCTCTCTATGGTTACCAGAAAGTCTGTCTCTCCTACTATTCCTCCATTCTGTCTTTCTCTATAGGACAAGTGCCAACTTACTGTCAAGAGGCATATGGAGTTGTAGATCCACCCTCATCAAAATTCCCTCTGATCTCCCTGGGGAGGCTCCACCCCCTAAAGGAACCCTGACTCCTTTTGACTGTGCTTTATTTCAGAGCAAAGTAGTCACACGACCTTGGAACAATAGAGTCTATTCTTCATGAAAGCTGATACATGCTTGAATGCTGTATGCAGTATTTATTCTTAGCCTTAAATGGATAAGCCAATGAGCTATATAACAACTAGAGCATAATGTATAAAATGGGCTTCCAACCAACCCTGGGGCATTTGCTGTACATTTGACAATTTTGCAACTTCTATCCATTGGTTCTAGTTCTATCACACAAGACTGAAAACTTGCTTAGGCCAGAGAAGGTCCTTTTTAATCTTTTTTTTTTCTTTTTGGTATCTTCCATAGTACCTAGAACAGTGTCTTGCCTATAATATGTGCTCAAAAAAATCTCTTGACTGATTTGACTGATCATATGAGAAATAAGAGTTCACATTTTAAAGCTATTAAATAACCCTTTAGTTAGTTGTGGGTATCCATGACACAGAGGATAAAGATTTGCCATCAAAGTCAGGAAGACCAGGGTTCAAATCCCATCTCTGGAGGAGGTCATCTTTCAGTGCCCTTAGCTAACTTCTTAAGATTCTAAATTGCAGTGCTGATGCTCATCTCCATAGGTAGAAGAAGTTTTTCCACTCTGGGAGGAAAAGAAGAAAGAAAAAGAAGAAGAAGAAGAAGAAGAAGAAGAAGAAGAAGAAGAAGAAGAAGAAGAAGAAGAAGAAGAAG
>NW_025372624.1:0-1884 GCF_016433145.1 Gracilinanus agilis
CCCTCAAAGCAAGAAGTGATCAGGGATGGTGTAGTCTCTAACCAAGTATTGCCTTTACAAAAAAAAATCAGAGGAAAGTTTTCATTCTGTTCCCAGATCTTATAACCTGGGTGGGAGGGTAAAGGAAGATGGGTTATGTAGGGAGAAGAACTGGTTGCTATTCCTAGAAAATTAAAGGGAGTGTCTTTTCCACAAAAATTTTCCCCTAAATTCTTATTTGCAGTATTCACAAATGTAGAAACATACTGGAAGAAAATTGTCTATTCTCTAACTTTTTGTATAGTTTAGGAAACTGAGACCTAGAGATATTGCATATTGTTCAAGACCATGGAGATTACAAGCCCCCAAAGTAGAATTTGAGCCCAATGTACTTTAAATGATGATTCACTGTAGCAGTGGCATATATTGCCTTTTCAGACACTTTTAGAGATCTATTTCCTAAGTACTGAATGAATGAGCCAAGTGTGGTATCATTTCATTGAGAATGATCAGGACATCTGTCTATTCCAAATCTTTGAGATTTAAGAAGTTGATTTTCAATCACAGGATGACTTAGCATACAATTATAAGTGATCATCTATCCTGTCACTTTTTGGAATTTTCCTTTTCTTGTGATAGAATTCCTAATATGATCTAGAAATACATCATTCTAAGGCAGCCTTTTAAAAAATCATCTTTGATTGACATTTTATTTTCTTATTCTCTATATTTCCAGATATATACCTCCCATTTTACCAGAAAATTATCCCTTGTAATAAAAAAGAGAAAAAAATAAGAAAAAAAGGCAATTTAACAATACCAAGCAACATATCAACCAAGCCTGACAGTGCATTCAATAGTTCACAATTATAGTCCTTTATCTCTGCAATAAAGGGAGGACAATAAATTTTTTCTTCTCTTTTGGGGAAACAACAATCATGAGATTTACACAGTTCTGTTTGCTTTTGCTATTATTATTATAATTTCTTCCAAGGCATTGTAGTCACTGTACATATTGTTTCTTGGTTCTGCTTACTTCAGTTAAGAACTTAAGTAAATCTTTCAAAGCTTCTCTTTATTATTCACATTCATGATTTCTAAAAGTTGTCTATTACTTTGATGTACCACAAAAAGCCATTCCTCAGATAATTGAAGGCAAACCCTTCCCAAGCATTTAATTACACTTTACGAATGAAAAACTAGTTTTAGAAAAATGAATATTCTACCTGTATAGTGACTAATAAGCTCCAGGAAAAAAAAAGTTTACAAAATATACCTTCTCCTTTCATTGCAGAGTTAAGGGGACACTGGATGTGTAATGTACAAAGTTTGAAGCAAATTTTGCTGAGCTGCTTTTGTTTTAAATCCTTTTTCTAAATCCTTTGTTGCAAGGGTTAGCTTGCTAGACAAGGAAAAGAGGTATACCTATATTCAGAAATAAACAAGATGTAAAGAACAAATGGCACTGATGTAGACAAATTTGTAAAAAGTTAAAAATAAGTTATAAAAAATCCTAAAGTTCTGCACTTGTCTTTTGGTTCTTAGATAAAGGAAACAAAAACCATCATCTTGCCATATTGCTCTAGAAAGTGATTATGTGCCCTGATTGCTCATTTTAATACTCAATATGATTTTGAGACAGAGTTCATATCCTGCCGTAATAGCTGCCATTTTATCAATGACCTGGGACCTTCTTTTTTTTTAACATTTATTAATATTCATTTTTAACATGGTTACATGATTCATGCTCCACCTTTCCCCTTCAACCCCCCCTCCTGCACCCCCCGACCCATGGCCGATGCGCATTTCCACTAGTTTTGTCATGTGTCCTTGATCAAGACCAATTTCCAAATTGTTGGTAGTTGCATTGGTATGGTAGTTTCGAGTCCACACCCTCAATCATGT
>NW_025372625.1:0-5366 GCF_016433145.1 Gracilinanus agilis
TATATATATAAAACAAGAAATATATAATATATAATTATTTAAGTATGTAATAGACATAATATATAATGGTATAATAATATATAATATATAATAGAACACAGAGGAAAGGGTGGGGAGAGGAAGCATCTTGTGAATCTCATTCATCTAAACCAAGCAGAAGAAAGTTGAACACAAACATAAACATGCAGAGGAATGTGCTATAGATATACATTACTTTTAACGGGATAATCAGTAGGGATAGGGATAGAAGATAGCGTAAAGGAAGGTTTAAGAGGAAAGGAAGAGTAGTAGTTAGGCAAACAAACTTCATCCTAAGAATGTGTTGAAAAGGCGCAGTTAAAAGGAGAGGAAGAACCTGTAAGAAACAGAAATCATCCCCAAGAAACTCATCAGCATGAAGATTGCTTCAAGCTTGCTACCCAACTTCAATACCCTCAGTTGCTTCTGCCCTTCTGATTGGAGGGGTGGTGAGTGGGGCAAAAAGCTCCTATCACCTTCATTTGTAAAAGACTCAAAACCCTAACCAAATCCTAATTTTCTACCCAAGTACTCTGCTTGATTAAAACTGTGGACTTTTAATCATCATCCTCAGGCCCCATATAAGGCACCCTCTGCTCCCTCACTTTTCAGTTTCTTTTTGTGTGCCTTCTCCAATTAGATTGTAACCTTCTTAAGAAAAGGGACTGTCTTTCTTTGTATCCCCACTGCTTAGCACAATGCTTGGCACATAGTAGGCACTTAACAAATATTTACAATATCATGATTAGAATCTGGGTTGTGTGAAGAGAGAAACAGAATAAATCATTTTAATTCTAGATTACTAGTATTAATCACATTCCTTTTCTATTCTTTGTATAGAGAGGGCATGAAAAAAATATACAAAGACATAATAGAGAAAAAATTATTAAAAATCATGACTGGAACTATGAATAAAATGAATTTACTTGAATAATAGAGGAAGATGCAGAATAAATTAGGAAGTAGAATCTAGCAATAGGTTGTTTATAAGACACACATCAGCATAAATATTCAGAGTTAAAATTAGTGGTTGGAGTTTGAATTCATTATGACTCAGTTGAAAAATCAGGGCAATTATGAGTTAATGAAAAACAACAATTAAGATGATTAAAAGAGATAAGCATAAGAACTAAATATTGATAATGGTGTCATATGTAATGAGAGGATATCAATATTCAATATGTATGCATAGAATGACAGCATCTATGTGTTTAAAGGAAAATCTAGTTGAATTGTAAAGGAAAATAGGAAATAAAACTATAATAGTGGGGATTTCAATATGTCAATTTCTAACAACAAATTAAAAAATGGCAAACAATAAAAGAAGCTAAGTAACTAAAAAGGATTTGAAAATTGTTATATATGAGAGATCTATGGTGGTCACTGAGAATTGAAAAAAGTACAGATGAAACCAAGAGGATATCCATTAATCAAAAAAAGTCTGAAGAAATAATGGTATATGAATATAATAGAATAATGCTGTACAGAAGAAAGGATGAAGAAATCTGGAATGCTTTGTATGAACTGATTCAAAGTGAAATGAACTGAATCAAGAGGAAAATTTATTCAGTACCAAAAACTTGGTAATGACAAACAACTTTGAAATATTTTGGACCTCTGATCAACGCAATGACCCACCATTATCCCAAAGAACTAATAGTTAAGCATGACAACCACCCCTGGTAGAGAGGTGATGAACTCAGGATACAGAATGACATATATTTTTGGATGTGACCAATGTAGGAATTAGTTCTTTTTGACTATGTATTTTTGCTACAAAGATTTTGATTTTCTTTCAATGGGTAAAAAGGTGTAAGGGAAAAAAATGCTTCCTAATTGAAAAAAATTAAAAAGAAATATATTGGGGTCATTAAAAAGGAAGAAATGGGGGTGGGGAGGCAGCTGGGTAGCTCAGTGGATTGAGAGCCAGGCCTAGAAACGGGAGGTCCTAGGTTCAAATCTGGCCTCAGACACTTCCTAGTTGTGTGAACCTGGGCAAGTCACTTAACCCCCATTTCCTAGCCATTACTACTCTTCTGCTTTGGAACCAATACATAGTATTGATTCTAAGGTGGAAGGTAAGGATTTGAAAAAAAAAAAAAAAGGAAGGAAGAAAGGGAATATACATATTTTTCAACTCAGGCACCTTTATGAAAAATCATATTCTAGAGTATAAAAAATTCATAAACAAATGCAGCAATACAATGCTTTACTGATAGCATTGCAATAAAAAATTTTATTACAAAAACGGAGTTTGAAGAAAGGATTCAAACTTACATGGAGTTTTTATACACTATTTTGTATGATACATTAAATTATACACTAAAGTATATGTGGGTCAAAGAACAAATGTTAGAAATAATAAATAATTTCACCAAAGAAAATGACAATGAGAATGTGCCAAAACTTTTGTAATGCAGCTAAAGTAATCATTATGGGAAATCTTACACATCTGAAATCTTTTATCAACAAAAGAGAGAAAGAATAAAGGAATTGGACATGCAGCTAAAAAACTATCAAGGTAACAAAACAATCATTCCCAACCAACAAAAATTTAAATGTTGAAAATCAAAGATGAGATAAAAATGAAAACAAAGAAAAGATTGCAAAATAATGTTCTTACTTAAAATGCAAAAGGAGAAATCATAATTTATATAAAGAAAACAAAGGGAATAAGTAAGAAGTTATGTTTCTCCATCATAAGATAATAAAATAGGTAACAGATGAAATAAATATTTTTGAGAATATAAAATACCCAGATGAAAAGAATAAGAAATAGAGAATTTAAATATCCTGTTTTTGCGGGGAAAAGAAGTTGAATAGGACATTAAGCAACTCTTAAAGAAAAAAGTCAAGACCAATAAACCTATAAGTGATTTCCATGAAAAATCCAAAGAATAATTCTAATAATATATAATGTATATAGCAAAAAGAGTATGAAAGTATCCTGTTGAACTTTGTCTATAGGACAAATATAACGTGATGTTGAAGATAAAACTGGTAAAGACTATATACCATTATGGTTAATAAACTGATGCAAAAATATTTCACAAAATATTAGCAAATAGTATAGCAAACATACAAAGACTATACACTATGATCAGTTTATATTTATGCTAGGAAGGCAAAATTGATTCAATATTAGGAAAATTATAACATAATCAACCATATTAACAATAAAATAATAAAAATCATATCATTACCTCAATGAACAGTAAAGATTTTTACAAACTATAAAACTCATTTATGTTGAAAACAATAAAAAGCATAGATACAAATAAATGAACTTTTCCTTAATAACTTTCATCCAAACTATGTGACACTTTTTTTTTAAAAAGTAGAAAAATATAAACAATTGGAAAGGCATTGATTGCTCATGGGTAGGACGAGATAACATAATAAAAATGACAATTCTACCCAAATTAATTTACCTATTTAGCGCCATACCTATCAAGCTACCAAAAAACTTCTTTACTGAATTAGAAAAAACTATAACAAATTTCATTTGGAATAACAAAAGATCAAGAATATCAAGGGAAATAATGAAAAAAATGTGAAGGGAGGGGGCCTAGCAGTACCAGATATTAAACTATACTATAAAGCAGCAGTCATCAAAACAATATGGTACTGGCTAAGAGACAGAGAGGAGGATCAATGGAATAGACTTGGGGTTAATGACATCAGCAAGACAGTGTATGATAAACCCAAAGAGCCCAACTTTTGGGACATGAATCCACTATTTGACAAAAACTGCTGGGAAATTTGGAAAACAATATGGGAGAGATTAGGTCTAGATCAACATCTCACACCCTACACCAAGATAAATTCAGAATGGGTGAATGACCTGAATATAAAGAGGGAAACTATAAATAAGTCAAATGAACACAAAATAGTATACCTGTCAGATCTCTGGGAAAGGAAAGATTTTAAAACCAAGCAAGAGTTAGAGAAAATTACAAAATGTAAATTAAATGGTTTTGATTATATTAAACTAAAAAGTTTTTGTACAAACAAAAACAATGTAGTCAAAATCAGAAGGGAAACAACAAATTGGGAAAAAATCTTTATAACAAAAACTCTGACAGGGGTCTAATTACTCAAATATACAAGGAGTTAAAGCAATTGTATAAAAATCAAGCCATTCCCCAATTGATAAATGGGCAAGAGACATGAATAGGCAATTTTCAGGTAAAGAAATCAAAAGTATCCATAAGCACATGAGAAAGTGTTCCAAATCTCTAATAATTAGAGAAATGCGAATCAAAACAACTCTGAGGTATCACCTCACACCTAATTGGCTAAAATGAAAGAAGGGGAGAGTAATGAATGTTGGAGGGGATGTGGCAAAATTGGGACATTGAGTTCCGGGTTAAGATGGCGGCAGAGTAAGAAGCAGCTCTTAACCTCTCCTGACCGAAACACACAAAACTCCTCAAGGGGACATAAAAACAAGTCCAGATGAACGGAGGAACCCCACAACAGGGCACAGCGTGGAAGGTACGTGGAATCGAGACATTTCCAGGCTATAAAGGGCTCTCACTAAATCGCGGGCTAAGCAACCATCCCACCCCCAACCCCTCCACACACAAAAT
This sequence comes from Gracilinanus agilis, assembly GCF_016433145.1. Lineage (NCBI taxonomy): Eukaryota > Metazoa > Chordata > Mammalia > Didelphimorphia > Didelphidae > Gracilinanus > Gracilinanus agilis. Next base: position 4,611 of record NW_025372625.1, read on the forward strand.
CTATAGCTCTGAAGCCAGCTAAAAAGAAATAGAGTAAGTTTGGGGCACCCATCGAGTCATTGGCAGCTCCGGGGCCTGTTCCTGAGAGCAGCAAGATTTAGGACGCCAATAAGCCAGAGCTTATTGAGCGCGAGGGCAGAGAGTGGACGCCCAGCGCAGAGCGCACAGGCACTGGCGGAGGCGTGGGTGGAGGCAGACACAACCAGGAACTAAAGCTCTGAAAACCTGAGTGGGGAACCAGTGCAGACCGGTATACGACTGTGGAAGCAGCGCCCTGAGACTTGTAAAGGAACCTCCTGCAGAGGATCAAGCAAGGGGGTCCACTAGGGGGCTTGACCTTGGAAAAAACCAGATCTCAGACCTCAGGTACCAATAGACCGCGGAAAGACACTGAGCGCGAGGATAAACCTGAGAAGCTGCTGGGCTAATGATGGCTACCCAACCTCAGGAAAGTCAGAAGAGAAAGAATAACAACAAGAAAAAGAAGCCCTTAACACTCGACAACTTTTACACAGAGAAAATCCAGACAACCGAGAAAACAGAGGAGGAGAACAAACAAGCATCCGGACCCTCCTCAAATAAGGAAAACTCCTCACAAGCTATGGAAGAGTTCAAAACTGAGATTTTGAGGAAAATGGAAGAGATCTGGCAAGAAAATAACTGTTTAAAAGGTAAAATCTTGCAATTGAACACCAGAAATGACCAGATTGAAAAGGAATTCCAGAAGATTATGGCCGAAAACCAAAAGATTATAGC
>NW_025372626.1:0-7461 GCF_016433145.1 Gracilinanus agilis
GGGTGGGCAATGGGGGTCAAGTGACTTGCCCAGGGTCACACAGGTGGGAAGTGGCTGAGACCGGGTTTGAACCTAGGACCTCCTGTCTCTAGGCCTGACTCTCACTCCACTGAGCTACCCAGCTGCCCCCTTCTATTTTTAACCTTAAAAATTTTCTCAGAATTACTTTACCTAGTCATATCTCTTTAAATTGGTTTTTATCCTCCATTAATTCTCTTTGCTTTATGAAACATATACAACAATAAATGTCCATTAGCTTTCCATTTTCCTTCATAATATTTTACAAATGTGTTTTGAATTTATTTTTTTCTTTTAACAGCATTGGGTGGAAAGGAAGGAAATTAAATTTTAAGTGAAAAAAATTAAAACAAGCAATTCTAAATTGATGTCATCTTTGGCCATTATTTCTCTACTTGGCAAACTCAGATGTTTGCTGATTATAGACCCTTTCAGGTCTTTTGGTCTCCTTATAATGGAAATTGTTGCAACAGTTTTAAACTCACACATGAGAGATGTATCATAATAGAATAGTGAGCTTAAAATTCAAATTCTACCTCTGACACAAACTGACTATGTAAACCTTGGCAGATAACTAAACTTCTTAGTATTTTAGGCAATTACCTAAGAATATATTAAAGAGAAGTAGCTGATCATCATTATCAGAGTGAGTTCCTTACACTAATAAAATCACAGGTCTGGTTAAAAATTTCAGTATGAAATTATCATAAGAATTTCTATTGTTCAGGACCAATTTTTAAAACAATAACTTGTTTATAAAGATCATTGATGAGTTGTTTTAATTGCCTAACAAATTATTTTTTCGCATTTTTATTCTTTGTTCTGGCTCTATGCTAATTTTTCTCTAACAAATTAGTGGTCTGTCTGTATACAAACAACTCATTCATACATCCTTTTTGAGACTCAGTCCCTTCAGGTCAAAGATGGAAATAGGTGAAGACTGAGAAACATGTTGGTAAATGTGGATCCAGAAAAAGGGATGAAAAAGGTCATGACTTGAAGACTACTAAAACATCACATTCCTAATTCACCAATGCCTATATCAACAAGAGAAATAGCATATTCAGGATATGATGAAAGACAAAATTATATCTCAAAAGATGAAATTGATTTTATTTTAAATGAATAATTACTGATGTGGACTTTTTGATGTTGGGCTGATTCAGGGAAGAATGAGTCCAACAACAAAACGTGATAATGCCAACCAAAAAAATGGCAAGCAACCTGATTATTAACCAGATGAACTTTACTGACTCTTGGTTTCCACATTTATCACAAAATAATTTGAATTAAATGATCTCTATTTCTGCAATTCAGATTCTGGGATCCTTTATATTCTATCTTTGATCCTGACCTATTTATCTCTATCTTTATCAGCTTGCACAAAGCATTTTCAGCAAAGAAACTTTACCAACATCATACATATGTATATATGTATGTGTGTAGTTTCCTGATTTGTACCTAGTTCATTCAATGCTTTAGATTCCTGAGGTCATGGCTCAAAGATATAGCTAGCCCTTCAATATTTTCTGGGGGCTACATCTCTGGAAAATGTCAGTGATAGGTGATGAGTTATTGATAACTTAGGATTCTTTCTTATTCTCTTACCTGTGCCTGGGTCAGGGATCATGTATCGCTTGCAATAACAAGTTGTAGGACATGGCACATTCCTTCTGTGTGGCATCTGCCTTAGGTATCCAGTGCTTTCATTCTTTTTTTTCCCCTCTGCTACTCATCCTCCCTCACAAAATTTGTTCCACATTTATTCTAAAAATGAATCAAATGATTTTGAAAGAAACCAAATAAATAAAGCTCTAATGGTTGAATTTTACTCTTCAACTAGCATTGGGGAAGTTTAGTTATTTGTCCTAGTATCTCTAAAACCACGGAATGTTGGGAGTACCAAATTACATCTAGGAATGTTCAGTCATGTTCCTTAGGGTTGGAAAGTCACTCCTTGCTCTTGACCACATTTGGCAAAGGCATCAGAAACAGAGGAGGAAATGGTATTGGCAGCAACAGGTTGAACAACTCTTTTCCTCCACTGCCCCTTTGGTCCTTTCTTTGAACTGTTCCATCTGGACTTCTTCTGTTCTGGTCTTTCTAATAGCCTCTTGGAATCACCACATTGATATCTAATTCATTTATTTTCATGGATAACAATTCACATTTTATATAATGTTTTTAGGTTTATAAAATATTCGCAGTATAAGTGTAAATTACATTATTATAATTTTCAAATGAGAAAATTGACACTTGAGAGATTAAGTGATTTGCCTACAGTTAGTAAGTATTAGAGTAAATAAAAGGTAGTTGAGTGACCAAGTGGATATTGTGCCAGGTCTGGAGTCAGGAAGACCCTGAATTCAAGTCTGACTTCAGACATTCACAGCTGTATGACTTTGGGCAAGTCACTTGACTTTGCTTCAGTTTCCTCATCTGTAAAATAATCTAAAGGAGAAAATGGCAAACTACTCCAGTGTCTTTGCCAAGAAAACCCTAAATGGGGTCATGAAGAGTCAGACACAATAACATTAGCAAGGCTGAGACGCCTCTAGCCTAGCTCTCCAAATCTATAATTGCAAGAAATATATATAAATGTATATATAATAATATTAAAGGTTAAACTTACATAGACTTAGGTCTTGTCTTTTCTGTGAAAGCAATTTCCCATAAAGGTCTAATCTGAAAGGAGAAACACTTAGAATTTTCATTCTTTCATTATTTTTAAAGTTAACTGGCCTAAAGGATTTTGTTTTCTCCTAGTAATTTTCACAGAACTAATTAAGACATGAATTAGCATTAATAAGTAAGAACTTTAAAAAAATCTATTTTCATGTGACTTGGGCAATACAAATCCTTTTCAATAGAAGTCTGCTAAGAAGGATTAATGTGAAAGAGTGTACCACTCAATGAAAGCCCCTAGATAGGAATTCATGAGTACTTTCACATGTGATAGATAAAATGCAGTAAAAAATGTGCCCTTCTGGAATTTTCCTGTTTAAATAAAAGACTGATTTTTAACAACATGAAAATTCTAGTGTTCTGTGAGTTAAGATTTTATTCTCTGTTGAGCCAGTAGGGGGAGAAAGCATGTTTGAATCCTATTTTGTGTCATCATATCATATAAAAAGACTGCATTTTTTTTTTTGGCTTGGCTTGGCTTGGCATCCCCTTTTAAAATTCTACTCTAAAGTATTTGTGTCATATCTACTTTTGTTTATTTCTTTATTCCCAGGAAAATCTAGGAAGATAGTTATAAGAAATAACTCTTTAGCCTATTAATGAGATAAATCCAAACATTCCATTAATGATAATAACACAGTGCTTTAATACAATGCTTTGAAATTTGAAAATTGTGTAGAACATGTATAATTTGATTCTCACAGAAGCCTGTGGTAGATGAGTTCTGGTTTTTTTTAATTCCTTGAGCAGATCACTTAAATTCTTTAAGTGTGTACTTTCTTTATCTGCAAAATAACCACACTTTAACTCAGTATCAGAGGGAGGATTTGAACCCAGAGCAATCAGATTACAGTTTCAACAGTTGATTTACCTTACCATGCAGGATCAAATAACAGTGACCAAATTGCAAACTCCAAAAACAGTTGACAAAAGGAACATTTGGAATCCAATAGTTCCCAAATGTCCATCTAGATAGCTCCAAAAGAATTATGGAATCTGGGCTAATAATTTTATCTTGTGCCTACAGATTCTTTAACTCAATCAATACACTAAATGGTATCCTTTTGAGCCTGACTATGATGCTGATATATGGAAAATAAGATGAGGAAAACAAAGAGGGAGAATGTGACCTAAAGCTTCCATTCTGAACTAAACAGAAAAGGCCAACTTCATTTGAATTAGCCATTGTTTTAAATTGTGCCAAATTTGGAGATGCTTGGACTTCCCGTTAAGATGGCGGCAGAGTAAGGAGCAGCTGCTCGATCACTCCTGACCGAGGCATACAGGACTCCTCAAGGGGACATAAAAACCAGTCCAGAGGAACGAAGGAACCCCACAACAGGGCGCAGCATTGAAGGTACACAGAATCGGGGCATTTCCACGCTATAAAGGGGTGAAACAGCTCTCACTAAACCACGAAGGAAGAAGCCCCTCCCCCACCCCCCACACCGCACACCTCGCACAACACCAACGCACAAGAGTGAAAACAGGACTGGGGCAACCAGATGATCACTGGCAGCCCCGGGGCTTGTATCTGTGTGCAGCAAGACGAGGGACCCCAGGTGGCTGGGGGCACGCAGGGACTTTCCCCCAGCATCCACGTGGGTGAAGGCACCGCCTCCGGCTGGGACAAAGGCCCCTAAAATGCGGCCTTTCCCAAGCACTGAAGGCATCGCCTCAGGTGAGAATAAAGATCTCCAGCCCACGGACTTTCACTACCTTCTGTGGGTGAAGGCAGCTCCCTAAGAGCATCAGCGCAGGCAAAGGCAGTGCCCTAGGCTTGAATAAAGATCTCAAGCCCAGGCTTGGACCTCCAGTGAGGACCCCGTGCAGACCCAGCATGGCAGTGGAAGCAGCCTCAAAGACTGCTGAGGGAACCTCAGGCAGAGGGGCAGACCGGGAACTACCAGGAGGCCTGACCCCGAGGACAAGGAGACCAGAGCCCCTGGAGCTTGCAAGGCGCAGGCAGACCCTGAGTGCAAAGACAAAGCGGAAAAGGGGCGGGGCCAACAATGGCCAGCAATAAGGAAGTCCAGAAGAAAAAGACTATCAAGAGTAACTCTGGAACACTGGACAACTTCTACACAGAGAAAATCGAGACAACAGAGGAGGGAAAACAAAAATCCAAACCTCCCCCCCAAAAAAAATGAAAGCTGGTCACAAGCTATGGAAGAGTTTAAAAATGAAATGTTGAGGAAGATGGAAGAAATCTGGCAAGAAAATAACAGTTTAAAAGGCAGAATTTCGCAATTGGAAAGTGAGACAAGACAACTGAAGACCAAAAATGACCAGATTGAAAAGGAAAACCAAAACATTAGAGCCAAAATCCAAAACATTAAAGCCGAAAACCAAAACATTAGAGTCGAAAACCAAAACATTAAAGCCGAAAACCAAAACATTAAAGCTAAAAACCAAAACATTAAAGCCGAAAACCAGTCCTTAAAGCCTAGAATCGAACATTCAGAAACCAATGATCTCTCAAGACAACAAGAACAAATAAAACAAAGTCAAAAGACTGATAAAATAGAAGGAAACATAAAATATCTCAATGAGAGAGTGACAAAGAAAACCGGTCTAGAAGAGACAACTTGAGAATCATTGGTCTTCCAGAAAAGGCAGAAATTAATAGAAACTTGGACTCCATACTTAAAGAAATTATTCAGAAAAATTGCCCTGAAGTTCTACAACAAGACGGCAATATAGACATTGAAAGGATCCATAGAACACCCTCTACACTGGACCCAGAAAAGTCAACACCCAGAAATATAATAGGGAAATTGAAGAGCTTTCAAGTTAAAGAAAAAATCTTACAAGAAGCCAGAAAGAGACAATTCAAATATCAAGGAGCACCAATAAGGATCACACAGGATCTGGCAGCCTCAACGCTAAAAGACCGCAAGGCTTGGAATACAATATTCAGAAAGGCAAGAGAGCTGGGCCTTCAGCCACGAATCAACTACCCAGCAAAACTGACCATATACTTTCAGGGGAAAGTATGGGCATTCAACAAAATTGAAGAATTCCAAGTTTTTGCACAAAAGAGACCGGGACTAAATGGAAAGTTTGACACTCAACCACAAATATCAAGAGAAAGATGAAAAGGTAAATAAGAAACAGAGGGAAAAGAAAGAAAACTCATAGTCTTTTAAGCTTGACTCTTTAAGGGCATAAATAAGATCTAATTATCTGTATTACTAGGTGGAGAAATGATATGTATAATTCTCTGTAGTGAACTCTATACAATATTATAATATTCACTATTATAGCAACCAGAAGAATAATTCATAGGGAGAGGACAGGATACTAAATGGTCTAAGAAGACATGGGGGTGAGACAGAGGGGGGGAATAGTAGGGGACACCAAGAAAAATCCGAGTAAATAAGAAAAATAAGATATTCTATTACACACAAAGAGGGCATGGGAAAGGGAGGGGATGAATAATATCGTAAGAAGGAGAGGAAGACAGCATAATCAAACCTTACTCTCAGTGTAATCAACCCGGAGAAGGAAGAGTAGCTTTATTATCCATCCGGATAAAAAACTCTGAGAAAGTCAGAAGGGATAAACCAAAGGAAGCAGGGTAGTGGGGAGGCCAAAAAAGGGAGGGGAGAAGAAGGGGGAGGGAATTCATTTGGTCTTTAAAAAAAACAAAAATAGGGGAACAACAAGGGAGGGGACAGAAAGGGAAGTCAATCAAGGGAGGGGATAAGGGATACTGGCTCAAAGCAAACCACTGGTGTAAAAGAAAATAGTGTAATAAGAAGGAGTGGGTCTAGGGGAAGATACAAAAATGTCAGTGAATACACAACTAACAATTGTAACTCTGAATGTGAATGGGATAAACTCGCTCATAAAACAGAAGCAAATAGCAGAGTGGTTCAGAAACCAAACTCCTACCATAGGTTGTCTACAAGAAACACACATGAGGCGGGTAGACACGCACAAGTTCAAGGTTAAGGGTATGAGCAAAATCTTTTGAGCATCAAATGAGAAAAAGAAGGCAGGAGTGGCTATCAACGATCTCTGACAAAGCCAAAGTAAAAATAGATATGATTAAAAAAGACAGGGAAGGTCATTACATCCTGATTAAAGGCAGTATAAACAATGAGGAAATAACACTGCTCAATATGTATGCACCAAGTGGTATAGCATCCACATTCATAAAGGAGAAACTGGCAGAGCTCAAGAAGGAAATAGATAGTAAAACCATAATAGTGGGAGATCTAAATATTCCTCTTTCAGATCTAGATAAATCAAATCAAAAAATAAATAAGAGGTAAGAGAGACGAATGAAGTCCTAGAAAAATTAGATTTAATTGATATGTGGAGAAAAATAAATAGGGACAAAAAGGAATACACCTTTTCAGCGGCACATGGTACATTTACAAAGATTGACCATGTAATAGGGCATAGAATCATGGCAAACAAATGCAAAAGAGCAGATATAATAAATGAAACCTTCTCAGATCATTATGCAATAAAACTAATAATCAGTAAGGGCACCTGGACAGGCAAATCAAAAACCAATTGGAAATTAAACAATATGATTCTCCAAAACCAAATTGTCAAAGAAGAAATCATAGAAACAATCAACAATTTCATTGAAGAGAATGACAATGATGAGACATCCTACCAAACTCTGTGGGATGCAGCAAAGGCAGTACTTATGGGGAAATTTATATCCCTGAGTGCACATATTAACAAATTAAGGAGGGCAGAGATTAATGAATTGGGCATGCAACTCAAAAAATTAGAAAG
>NW_025372626.1:7560-7856 GCF_016433145.1 Gracilinanus agilis
AACCAAATTGACAGTATTAGAGATGAAAAGGGAGACCTCACCTATAATGAAGGGGAAATTAAGGCAATCATTAAGAACTATTTTGCCCAATTATATGGCAACAAATATAGCAATTTAGGAGATATGGATGAATATTTACAAAAATATAAATTGCCTAGATTAACAGCAGAAGAAATAGAATACCTAAATAATCCCATATCAGAAATAGAAATTGAACAAGCCATTAAAGAACTCCCTAAGAAAAAATCACCAGGACCTGATGGATTCACAAGTGAATTCTATCAGACATTCAAAGA
>NW_025372626.1:7955-8638 GCF_016433145.1 Gracilinanus agilis
AATACCTAAATAATCCCATATCAGAAATAGAAATTGAACAAGCCATCAAAGAACTCCCTAAGAAAAAATCGCCAGGGCCTGATGGATTCACAAGTGAATTCTATCAGACATTCAAAGAGCAACTAATCCCAATACTATACAAATTATTTGATATGATAAGCAAAGAAGGAGTCCTACCAAATTCATTTTATGACACAAATATGGTACTGATTCCAAAGCCAGGTAGACCAAAAACAGAGAAAGAAAACTATAGACCAATCTCCCTAATGAACATAGATGCAAAAATCTTAAATAGAATACTAGCAAAGAGATTCCAGCAAGTAATTAAGAAGATCATCCACCATGATCAGGTGGGATTTATACCAGGAATGCAAGGATGGTTCAACATTAGGAAAACCATCTGCATAATTGACCATATCAACAGTCTAACAAACTAAAATCACATGATTATCTCAATAGATGCTGAAAAAGCCTTTGACACAATACAGCATCCATTCCTATTGAAAACATTGAAAAGTATAGGAATAGAAGGACCCTTTCTAAAAATAATAAACAATATATACCTAAAACCATCAACAAGCATTATATGCAATGGGGATAAATTAGAAGCCTTCCCAATAAGATCAGGAGTGAAACAAGGATGCCCATTATCACCTCTATTATTGAACATAGTACTAGAAACA
>NW_025372627.1:0-3080 GCF_016433145.1 Gracilinanus agilis
GATGGAAATAGTGGCTGAGGAGGAATGTTTTAGAAAGGGAAGAATGGTGATTGGAATGACAAAGCAGCTCACTCAGATGCCTTTTCTCAGAATGGTAGAGTTGCTTTGTTACTATTCTGAGAACCAGAAATGGAATTGTATGGTATGCCTGCTTTAGTACAGTATGAAAAACATGGTCATGGCCCAAAAATGGCATGGTGATCTGAGATGAGGCATGGGAAGATGAAACGTTTGCCAATCAGTGCCTGGGGTACCAGTGGTGGGGTCTTCCGTTCCAGGGGGAGGTGGAATCTGGACCTGCAGACAGAGAACATAGGCAGCCAAGAAGAGAGAAGTAGAATCACTATCAAGACTAATCTGTAATGACTTTGTGCATTTGATTCAAGAGAAGTTACACAACAGGAGCAGGTAGGTGGCTCAATGAATAGAATACCAGACTGGAGACAGGAGGTTCTGAGACCAAACCTGGCCTCAGACACTTCCTAGCTGTGTGACCATGGGCAAGTCATTTAACTCCAATTGCCTAGCCCTTACCAATCTTCTCCCTTAGAACTGATGCTTGGTATTGATTATAAAAGAGAGAAAGTAAAAGTTTTTTGAAAGAGAGAGATAGACAGAGAAGTTACATACCTGGAGGGTCTAGTACCCTACCCACTATGCCACCTAGCTGCTCAAACAACTGTGTAGTCACAATATCTAGCCTGGGTAAATTGGATGTAATTGCAGAGAGAAGACATTGGCATTGAGCAAGATTGGGAAAAGCTTCTGACAGAAGGTGGGATTTGAGCTGAGACTTGAAAGGAGTCAGGAATGCTAAGAGGCATAGAGAATTAAAACTGTCTCTACACTCAAGGAATTTATATCCTAAAAGGAGAGATAAGATACAGACACAAATAATCATTCATTCAATAAACATTTATTAAACCTTTATCATATGTAAGAGTGATAAGCCTATGGGAGGTCAATAAGAGGCATTTAATATAGCCTAGATCAGCTGCTAGTGGGTGCAGTAGATAGAGCACTGACTGGGCTCAGAATCAAGAAGACACTTCAAATTTGGTCTCACTGAAGTAAAGGAAAATGATAAATGTTGGAGGGGATGTGGCAAAATTGGCACACTAATGCATTGCTGGTAAAGCTGTGAACTGATCCAACCATTCTAGTAGGCGATTTGGGACTATGCCCAAAGGGCTATAAAACAATGTATATACCCTTTGATCCAGTAATACCACTACTAGGTCTGTATGCCAAAGAGATTTAAGGGGGGGGGGAACATACTTGCACAAAAATATTTATAGCTGTTCTTTTTGTGGTGACAAAGAATTGGAAATTAAAGGGATGTCCATTCACTGAAGAATGTCTGAACAAATTGTGGTATATGATAGTGATGGGATACTATTGTGCTATATGGAATGATGAACAGAATGATTTCAGAAAGAGCTGGAAAGACTTTCATGGACTGATACAGAGTGAAATAAACAGAACCAGCAAAACATTATACACAGTAACAGCAAAATTATGTACTGATCAACTGAGATAGACTTAGCTATTATTGATAATACAGTGATCCAGGACAATTACGAAGGATTTAAAACAAAGAATATTATCCACCTCTAAAGAAAGAACTATTGGAGTGAGAATGCAGATGAAAGTATATGATTTTTCAATTGTTTATTCATGTTTTGAGGTTATTTTATAAGATTACTCACTTCCAAAAATGAACAATATAGAAATATGTTTTGCATGATAATACATGCATAACCCAGATCATATTGCCTTCCAACACTAGGAAAGGGAAGGGAAGGGAGGGAGGGAAATAAGTTCAATCATATAACTTAGGAAAACTTGTGTAGAAATTTGTTATTGCATGTAGATAATAAAAAATAAAAATGAAAACAAAAAATTCTGGTCTCTCATGTGAACCTAGATGAGTCCCAATCCTGGTGGCCTCAGTTTCCTCAACTATAAAATAAGCTGGAAAAGGAAATGGCAAACCATTCCAGTATCTTTGCCTAGAAAACCCCAAATGGGGTCATGAAGAGTCAAATGCAACTAAGAATATGACTGAACAGCAGTATAACCTAAACAGGAAGGGTAGACAGATGTAGATGATATTGACTGGTAGAAACTCTGAGCACAGAGTAACCTGAGAGGAGAAGTAAGAAGAACTCTCTTAGACAATGGGTGTAGAAAGGGTGTCAAAAGGGAAGATGAAATTATAATAGCAGTGCTGGAGGTCAGGAGGAAAATGAAGGCACCAAAACAAACAAAAAACATTCAAACAACAAAGAACTTCCGGAGAAGAAGGAACACACACAGACACATAAAAGAACCCAAGACCACATTTTTGCAGCCACATAGCAACATGATCAAATTAATCCACAGCAGACTGCACAAGGTTGGATAGAGAGGAAGCAGAGATTCCAAAGAAGGGAGCAGTGTGAGAAAAGAAAGACATCTGCAAACTTTATGATTAGGAAATTTCTCTGCATCTCAGTTTTTTACTTAGGGAAAGGCAAACCACAAGATTTACTAATGAGTCATGTGATCTTTAGAAATCAGGAAAGGCTTCCTGTGGAACACAGAAAAATGTTGAAGGCATAGTCTCACATGTCCTGTTTCCCACAACCCAAATGGATGAGGATTTGTAGGGCAATTTAACTGAACAAAGGAGGTTTGCATTGGGTTAAAAGTCAGAAAGATATTAGCTTCTGGAGTTTTATTCATCAAGCTTAGGAACAAATTTGTAGGACAAAAAAACAAAACAAAATTAGAAAGGAACTTAAGAGTTCATTCATGATCATAATTTTACAGAGGAGAATTTTGAGGTTCAGTGGCCAAATGGGGACTAAAAGTTGGGTCTCCTGAGACTTTATTCAATATTCTTGCCACTATATCTTTCCATCTAAGGAAAATGGTAGAACATCTATCAATAGAATATCTCAAAAATTTGAAGGAATAGATTTATAATTGGACAAATTCTTTTTCACTGGGACAAGGCATCATATTTAACTTCACTAGTCCTCAGTTTTCATATATATATATATATATATATATATATATATATATATATATATATA